>NC_056728.1:814164570-814277070 GCF_019279795.1 Protopterus annectens | reverse complement strand
TACGCAAAATCCCTGGTAGTTCATCACTGGTGATAAACTCATCACTTCTGCCACTGATCCCAGACGGAGCCACAAGCCTATCTTCCAGTAAAAAATAAGTATCCTACTCATGCTGAAGACGTTTTCAGGTCAAACAAAGCAAAAAACTGTAGAAAATCATATCTATTGGTAGCTAACACACCTTCAGAAATTAACAAATCAAGAAGTCAATCTTAAAACCATGAAGTATGATAACAGAAAACATATCTAATCAACCCTAAACTAGGAAGGGATCTACTAACCAATAAAAAGAGTTCTAGATTAAAAATAATATTATTAGAGCCAAAGTATACTATAGAAATCTTGTGCAGTTTCAAATTATATGAATCATAAAATGTTAACCTCTGGATATTTCGGGTTTAGTGCATGTATACAATATAGATGAATGCTTAGTTCCATCTGCTTCTGTGGTGAAGCATGATGGTTTACACAGTACTTTTAAAAATTAAAAATAAAATGATGTATCTATATTTACTTGTGGAAAATAAGCTCATAAAGTCTAAAAAGGGGTGTGTGAGCTGCAATAGATATGATTGGTTAATTATTGTTATTTTAACCAATATGGACCTTTGTACTATATGATCTGAAGAAGGTGAAGTCTCACCAAAAGCGCTCATCTTTGTACCTAGGCCTTTTGTTTTGTTTGTATGAAATTAAACTACGTTTGCCTTTAAGCCTTTTTGTCTTCATACAGCCATAGACGTGGTGCTGTTTCAAGATTTTCTACAGCCTATCCTCCAGGGTGGAACTACCTGAGAGGCTGAGTAATGCAGGGGGAGGCAGAGGGGGTGCTACAAGGTTCTGCACCAGATGTGCTGGGCAGTGGTGCTATTGATGGTGGAGTGAGGAAAGTCCTACCCCAGTGTGCTGTGGAAAAAGGAAAAAAATAATAAAATAAGCCAAAGAAAAGAGAGAAAAGGGTTGGGGTGAGAAAAAAAAAAAAAAAAAAACAGGAGAACATCAGTAACTTCATATGTGACATACAAAGCATTGATACAAGTATTTGACTCTATTCTGTTATCTTTGTTTTTAACAGTATCAACTTCTAACAAATACCTTTGTTTACTGTTAAGACTACACAGCTCTTAACAAATGCACAACATTTTACAGATTGCAGTAAGCAACCTTGATGTGTACATACATTGCACATATGTATGGTCCAGATATACTGATTACAGTTTACAGCAAACCAGTGGCGACACTGCTTTACAACTTTGATGATACATTGCTATATCAGTGAAACCTTAACAGTATTGTATATTTGAATACACAGCCTATGACTACTTTGTAATAATGAACTGTTGTTTTGCTCTCCAGAGTAATGCATGCATACTTTCCCTATTACAGTTTAGAAATGAATGCTCAATTTAGTACCACTGTATAATTAGCCAATGGAAGCATCATAGCTTTTTATGCTAAAATAACCCCGCTGTTGGGATGCATACATACGACATGTATCTCGCATCCTTGCCAATATAGCAGCATGGTTTCACACATTCAGTTCTCGGTCTGTGATGGCTGTGGAAAAAACAGAACAGAGCAGAATACCATTAAGCATACCAATCCTAAATATATTCAGCTTTGAACTCTGACAGATAGTCTCTGTAAGTGATATTTACACATATATGCAGTGCCCCTAGTCCTACATTCCTCAATCCAATGGCTGAGGATATCCCTTTTCCTCATTCCAAAGTCTCTGTAGTGATTTCTACATTGTTAACTGATGCATTAAATACTGGTAGCACTGGTCAGAGCCCAGACCAGTCTATTCCATTCCTCTGTCTTGTAATCTAAGCAATGATAGTCCCTCTGTAGCAGCCTGGGCCTATGTTCATTCACTATGAGTCCAATAAATACTTTAGACTCCTGGGCACTCCATCTTTGTGCACTGAATCTCAAAAACACTCCAAGAATGCTCTTTATGCCTATCACAGATCAAGACCAATGTAGAATGATGTTTTCCCACCAATTGCAGGTATTCCGCTTACTGGGAGTTTTTTTCACTTACCTGGTGAGGCGAGGGGGTGAGTCCACCAGGGGTCTTGCTTCTGACTCCAAGAACCCAGGCATCCAGGCATGACTCACTCTGGGGACAGTGTCAGATGGGGAGTTTAAATGGGGCAGTACACCTGTCAAAGAGTAAATCAGGTGTCCTAAGGTGGGCTCAGGGAGGACAGAAACCTCCTATGGAGCAGAAGGGGAAAAGCTCACCTGATCTTGATTTTCAGTATGAATACAGACCGTGAAAGTGGATCCTTATGATCTTTCTGGCTTTTTGGGTTTTAAGCAGGAGGTGTCATGAAAGTTACCACAGGGATAATTGTCTTGTGGTGGCCAAGCATTCATAGTAATGTTGCTTTTTGATCCTTCGATGTCAGCTATTCCTATCATTGTGAAGCAGAATTCACCAAGTTTTAGACTGTTCACCCATTAATAAGGAACGTGAGCTGGATTTAGACCATCATGAGACAGGTTAGTTTTACCCTACTGATGATGTGTTGTTGCAATAGTAATCCTGCTTAGTATAAGAGGAACTGCAGGTTCAGACAACATTTGAAAGTGATGCGCATCGGTTACCATCATACAAACACATTGAGCAAGAGTGCCCGCTGCCTGGAAATGGATTTGTGTGATGGCCAATAGTATTAAATGAATGTATACAGTGTATCTTTCTGACTGTCTGGGCCCTGTCTACTACCTGAGTGGCCCATTCATCCAGTTTGTGCACTGACAGTCTACATGCAAACAAAATGCACATAGCCAAAACCATTTGTGCTAAGCAGCACATCATGCAAACAGTGGCCCCCAACAACAAAAAGAAAAAAGTATAAAACATAGAGAATTAGTTAAAATGCGGAAAATCAATCAATGACATACAGAGTAGAAATTGTTAGCACACATGAAATATGACTACATAGGTCTGTATCCTAACTCTCACTACAATGCACCATCACAAAAAAGGAGGGGGGACTTATCCTTCTTTGCCCCACAAACACCTTTGCAGCAAATACATTATGCAATTCCTCATACAATCAACTGCAACTGAATGTACACTGATATCAAAGCATGACCTGTTGTTTGTAAATGTATTATATTTTATATATTTGGATGTAGTTCACTTAGTGGTCACACAACCTGTTATGATTATTCCTTGCAGCTATATAGCTGTGTTCTACCTGTTTGTGTTTTTTGGTCACTTGTCAGTTATCTGACCAGTACTCAGACACATGCAGTGGGTAAGTCAGTCTATATCATTTACCATAAAAGGTGTGAGGATATTCACTGGGAACAATATGATATGCAGTTGCCATTAATTTAATGGAAGATTGGATGCCACAAATAAGCATAGACTACTGTTTTAAGTTTGGGGAGCAAAGGTGGGTTTCTGTCATGGAAAATACAAGGATATAATGTTCCTTCAAGGGAGTGGACCCAAGCTGAGCCACTGTTATGGCACAAACAAAGCTATGTTGCTCTTGTTACTCTCCTTGTTTTGCATCCTGCTGGTTTGCTCTTCCGAGGGTGGTGAAGCTGGAAAATGCTATGTGTCTCATTACTTTTCTCTTTATTATGATTTCCCATTTCAAATGTATGGTGCTAAACTGAGGGCATGCAGTAATCATCATTACTTTGTGGAGGTATCAATCTGTGAATCTTTGAGGCCTGAGGCCTACTACTTGCTAATGAGCACATACAAGTCAAATAACTCTCTGCTTTCACATGTGGCATTAATTTCTGTAAAAATATCCCACTTTGTAGTTGCGTAGTGCACCAAGTGATGAAATACAAGGACATGTCATAATATTATTATACGATACAATAAATGTTCAGGACTTAACTTGTAAATGCAGCAGTTGCCACAGTGCTAGCCCAAGGCTGACTGTGATGCAAGCAGTACACAGCCAGTACATGGGGAGGTAAAGACTATGGCTCTGGGTTGAGGGTAGAAGAGGTTGTAGAGTTCCTGTATTGTGTCCCTGTCCACCCTGTAGGACTCTAAAATGTCCATGTCATGTATGCTGTGATAAGTTAAATGCGACCTGTAAACTATTTTCTGTCTCAGCCTAGGCCTATTGGCAACAGCAGCAGCATTGCCTGCAGCCCCTAACATTCTGTTTGTGTAGACTTTCTGTGTCTGTATTTCACTACTTTTGAAATCCACAGGAAAAAACAGCATGGAATAGTTGCTTTATAACTTCTTGAATAGATCCACCAGATTGGTTGATTAGCATGCAGTTCAGCTACTTATGCTGTAATTAACATCTCTGAGACACAGCTTAGACAGATGCAGTCCATTAATAATCTACTCCATTATAAAAGGGAAAAGTGTAGCTAACCAAACTGATGGTGCGGATATCTTCTTCATGTTCAGCAAAGGAAAATATTTCCCAAGCTATCTTTACAGAGGGTTATTGAACTCCAGCAGGTATGGTGCCATTTTTTTACATACATAATGCATGGGCTGGAATATATTAATGAATAATGTGAAGCAAAGCCTTTTACACTGTTATCTGTATGCATTATTTATTTATTTATTTATATATTTCTTTCTTTCTTTCTTTCTTTCTTTCTTTATTTTCATTTGTTAACCAGGTTGGTCTAACTGAGCCAGAGGCCTATTTTCAGTGGAGACCTGAGGAGAAAAGCTCCAGATACAAGCAACAATTTTACAAACAAGAAGTACATTTACAAAGGTATAATATCAAAAAGTTATACAACAAAAGTAAAAATAAAAATCCACTATTTTAAACAGTTGTGTTCTAGCTGCAGACTGAAAGTACAGTATCAGCAAGAAGCGTCATATGTAAAATATAAACACAGCAAACTATGTATACAGAAATAAAAACATTAGGAAAAAAAAGAAAAATGATTAGAGTAAGAGAGTAGTGTTAGGAAGAAGCCAATTAGATATCAAGTTGGAGTTTGACAAAGGACAGGACCAGGTCCTTTGTAGGTAGTGTTTAAGTTCAAGTTTGAATTGGGCTTTATGGAGGATACTTCTTATAGTAAGCAGAAGGGCATTCCAGGTGTGGGCTACAGAGAATTTATATAGGGACTTTCCAACATTTTTGTCAGTTTGTAGATGCCCAGAAGATGTTTGTCAGATGTACAAAGCTGATGTCAGGGGTTATATAGAGATAAAATATTAGAGATGGAGGGGCAGGAAGTGAGGTTATAGAGAAATGAGTGTGTAATATGCAGTTGTGGAAGAAGAAGTTGTTTAGAGAATTCAGGCCATTGTAAAGACTTAAGAGCGAGGCAGTGGTGGGGTTTATAGGGGAGACTGGAGGCAAATCTAGCTATTTTGTTGCATGTTTGCTCTAATTTGGAGAGAAGAGATGACTGAAGGTTAGTAAGGACTGGTGCTGCATACAGAAGACAGGGTAAGAGAAGAGACTGAGCAAGGGAGGGTTTGGTAGAGGGGGAGAGCAATTTATGATTCCGGTACAGAAGACCAAGTTTTTGGTGTTTTTTTTTTAAATACAAAGATTGATATGTATATCAAATTTTAGTTCATCATTGATAGTGACACCAAGTAATTTAGTATGGGGTTCTGGTCTGATGGTAGTATTAAGGGAAATAATGGAGAAAGAGGATTTATGTTGTGCTAGTGTTTTAGGAAGGAAAAGTAACAATTTTTTTTTAGGATTTAATATTAGTCGATTATCAGTGAGCCAGGTTTCAATGGAGGTGAAAGTGTCTTGGGTAAAAGCATGGAGTTCTGGGAGGTTATGGGTAGTGGTAATAAGGGTTGAGTCATCGGCAGATTGTAAGAGTGTACAGAGGTTAGTAGCAGTGTATAAGCTGAAAATATTGAACAAGAGGGGACTCAAAATGGAGCCTTGGGGAATGCTAGTGTTGACAGGTATAAGTGGGGAGGAGCATTTTGCCAGCTAGTTAGAAGAGTACTGATGGCATGGTCATGTTTGTCAAGCCATTTTCAGAGGTATGAATAATTGACAATACATGACAATAATAAGCTGTGTGATGCATATGTACAAATGTTTTAGGGACAGGTCCTTTGAATGCATATTTAGCATTTCAAATGTGTTTTATTAGCAAAATGGTTCATGTGCCTGCTCTTTAGTGCTTGAGGGAAGCAAAGAGAAGTTACTATTATGTCACAAACTAGAATAGACAGTTCTTTTTGGGGTGGTGGCACAGTTGAGTTACTGCTATGGCACATACAAGGTTATGTTGCCCTTGCTACTGTCCTTGTTTTGCATCCTGCCTGTTGTTAGCATTTTACATATGTCGTATGTGTTGTTTTTCCACTGGATACTACTGACTGCCTACCTTCATGGTTTTATCTGGTAACAGTTACTTTGTAGTTATGTGATAGTTTTGTGTATTATCATTCTGTTGTGTTTTAGGACTCAAAATGTCATTGATGCACAGACACCCCTTCATTGAGGGAAGGAACACAATCATAGTAGATGTACTCCATCAACATGGGGCCTTTCTTCTTGGAAAGGATTGTACCAATATGCTAGAGAGGCTGAGAATATGGCAGCAGATTTTTGCTAACATAAATTCCATGGGCAGCCATGGCTGTACTTATGAGCAGGTGCTCCACAGGGCCACTGACATGGTCACATCTGCACGGAGGTGTGCAGCTGCTGTTGCCCAAGACAGAGGGTAAATGGGGTGTGGGTCTGTTGTAGATCTGGATCTCACCTCCAATGAGGAATTTCTGGTGAATCTTTTGCAACAGGACAACTCACAGCAGAGTGGCCCACAATATGTAATTGTTGAGGCTGCACCTCCTTCATAGTCCCAGGAAGGGCTTTCTGGTAGGCTTTGTTATATGACCAGTTCAATACTGTTGTATAGCAGAACAACTGAAATAAAAGTTACTTCTGTGTCATGTGTTTTTTTTTTTTTTTTTTTTTGAGGGGGGGGGGTTAAATCTTAGAACAGGGATAAGCTCAGTTTGGAGTTGTCAGCCATGTTCTTGTTGAAGTAACACATCATACTGACTGAGAGGAGTACATTTTGTGCCTCCTGTCTTACTATTAAAAGTGATGATGTTGGCCTTACCGCTTGCTTAACTTATTTCAGGACCGTTAGGAATCCAGCAAAGTAGCCCTCCTACAGATCAAGTCATTTCAGTACTGCAGATCAATTTCTAGAAATATAACGTGTCATTTTAGGTCTGTTGTGTGTATTGCTGTACTGTCTGTAATAGTAGTGGTTCTGTTAGTTGTTTAGCATATATTGCACCATAGTAGGGCAGGTATTTATTTATGCCTGTGTTTCTCCCCTTTTATCACAGGTGATCATGACAGTGGGAGTGTGGGTCCTGTGCCGCCTGATGTCAGTGTCTCATCAGACACTGATGATGATGATGATGATGGTGGTGGTAAAACTGAGGCACAGTCAGGGGGTGCAGAAGTTGAATCTGACACAGGTGTTGACATCCAGCCATCCCCTTCTTTTTCTCCAGACACAGCCATTAGGCCTATGCCTACCCAGTCCACTGACCCCACAGATATAGGACAGGTGGTGGGCAATGACATTGAGCAGGGAAGTGTGGCTACTGCAGCTTCCATGCCTGTTGAGTCTGGGCAGAGCCAAAGTGATGGCAAGATGTCATGCAGGAGGGTTGATAGAGGTACTTGGAGGAGGCCTGCTGTCTCTCCTCCACCTGCTGCAGGTGTCTCTTCCCGTGCCACACAACATATATTTAGGGCCATCATGGAGGCACAAGCATGTTCAGGAAAGCTATCTAGACAAATGCTCAGGGTTGTGGATGTGGCACAATCTGACATGTGTGACTTCCTCTGCCATGTTGCTGATTCCCTGGATCGGATGAAAGATGCATTGGAACGAGAGGTGTCGGTGATGGAACGGACAGTGTCTGTGATGAAATGTCAGCTGGGAGGTGAACAGCATCCTCATGGGCATAGGTCAACCACAACATCTTCTGATAGCCAGTGTGGCCATTCCCAATGCTCATATACTGGCAGTACTTCCGTTGGTCCATCAGTGAACGTGCTGTTCACACCCAGACATGGCAGACCATAGGATTGTGGTCCTGGTTATTCCCATGAAGGGACCATGCCCAGCAGACATTGGTCATGCTCAGGTAGCAACACTCCATCTGACCTTGGTCATGGAGGCGCCAGTGCTACTCCTGGCAGAGCCAGTTCTCATGGTCTTGGGTAACAATGGTAAACTGCCACCTCTACCAACCACAGCTCACACCTGTCCAATATACCAATATGTGCAGCTAGCATTGAACTTGGCTGTGTTCATGTAGACTCTCACGCAACACTTTCACATGGAGAACCCCTACAAATGCACACACAGCCTGCCTGCTTCCCGTTCTCCCTCACACAGACTCACAAACCTTTTGTGTCAGCCTAGGCCTCTTGCCCCCCCAGCACCCTATGCAAGTGATGATAACTGTGCCATATCTCTGTTTTCTATCTTTTAGATTCAGAGATACAAAAGCTTTGTGCCTGATGCACAGGGTGCATGGCTACATTAGTGCCTTGTATATCTGCAATTGTGTTGATGAACTGAGAATTGTACCTGTCAGTTATATTTGCCTTGCCAAATGATACAGTGGATGACATAATAATGACAGTACTTTTTAGTGTATTCTCTTGTAAAGGTTGTGAAGTCAGGAACTGCAATGTATTCCTTTACTTTATAGCCTTTCTAATTAATGTTTTCCAGTACATATGTATGGTGCACATCATAAGATATGCCATCACATTCAGATCTCAGGATTGCATGACAGCACTGTAGTCAAACTCATCAGAACAGTAATACAGTATAATGTTCTCTTTTGCAAGGAACCTCACCAGACACATGCAGCAACTGGACAGACCACAGGGCTTTCTCATCAAGATAACATAGGCTCTACTAACCATAACATGATGTATGTGGGTAGATTAAAAGACATCTCACTGTCATCTCTGTGGTATAGCATTATATTGTAACTATTATTCTAAGCCTGTTACTTTTGTTTTAAGCACTTTGGGTTCAGGCCAGTTGTCTTACATTAAGGAGGTTTGTAGTCTACATGCTGGTGGAAGGAAACAGTAGCTTCTGCCCTTCTGAGCTGGAAATTACTGGTTGAATGCTTATTGTGGCTGTTGTTCTAAGTCTTTTTGTTATGGTTTAAGCAGTTGGCCTCCAAACCAGTTATTTTACATTCGGAAGGTTTGTTGTGTAGACTCTTGTGGCGAGGAGGAAAGCCTACATCATTCTAAGCTGTGGATTGCTGATTTAAGGCTTATTGTGTCTGTTATTCTGAAAGTGTCTTACTTCTGGTTTAAGCACTTGAATTCCAGACAACTTATTTCACACTAAGAAGGTTTGTTGTGTACACTCTTGTTAAAGTATTCTACTGAATTGCTTCTTTATTTAAACTGTTTCTTCTGCTGTTGTGATTGTGGTTTTCTACACTTTTGAATTTCTAGTACTTCTGCATTTTATAGCATAGGTCTGATTCAGGCTCGCTGAATCTAGACTCTTTGGTGACATATGAGCACTAAAACCAGCCCTCATACATTAAGAAGGCCCCCTGCACCCTTGTGGCAGAGGTGTGCAGCCAAGGAACCATCTGAATTGGGGATTGCTGGAATAAAGATCACTCTTGGCCTTTCCCTTTGTTTACTTTTTAAAATCATTTAACTTCACTTGTCTTCCAGTATCGTGTTTAGTCGAGTTTGCACTCAGTTTATCAGAGTTGCTCAGAGCTTGCACTGCTGCCCTGCGAGCATCTCAGTTGTGCATTGTGAAACATTGACACATTTTTGTAACCCTAGCCCTCTATAGAATAGACACATTTTGTTAGTCTTACACCAAAACCTGGTCCATCTAGACCACTCCCCACTTGTTAATACTGTATATACCTTCTGTAATGGATTGACAGTTTCCCACCATGTCTTCACTCAGCCTGATTTACATGGGAATCCTGAGTCAGCATACCAATTGCCTCATGTATACTGACAACTGGTTACTGTTAAAACAAACTAATACAACATGCGAGAGCTGTATGTATACCACAAACTTGGAATCAATTCTCTCACATAACAACAAACCAGATAACAAACATGTTGTTAGCCCACACAATTCACGTCTTGCACATAACAAGCTCACAACATATAAAGCCACATACATGGAGGTACTCCCTAGAAACCTAACTAAAGATCAGAGACCCCCTGAGCTCAAACCTACTGCATACAGCGCAAACCCAAAATAATCCACTGCACATAATAATACACAAACCAGTGCTTTAGCCAATAAGCCTCTCAGGCAATACGCTTCAAAACCAAATGTCCTGGTCATAAGCAATTTCATAGTGAGGCACACAGATGTCCCCCCTCACCAGGCTGGATAAGGAGAAGGTTATATTCAACTGCCTGTCAGGTACCAGGGTCCATCAGATCACGCATATACTCAAGTCTCTCAACAAGTACCATTATGACTCTGTCATAGTCCATGTTGCAGTGAATGACTGGAGGCATACCTCACTGTACCATATGAAGGCGCTTGCCTCTCCCATAGTGGTCTTCTTAGACAATGTCAGAAAAACTAGGTTTCTAACATAAAATAATCCACTAGAGACAAACTGAATGCTATGCTGCTTAATCCAAGGAGTTTAAATCAGAAAATGCACTCACTGGAAGAAATCCTTACCTTGGAAGATGCACATGTCTGTGCAGTCACACAGACACGGTTCAAGGCCACAGAGAGTCCCCTGGCCATGCAAGGGTACAATGCCTTCGACACATTCACACATCAAAAAGAGCATGAAAGAAACAAAGGGGAAGGTATATACATCTTCATTAAAGGCAAATACTTCACAAGACTTGTTAAAAAGTACGACTCCATATTGCTACTCCATGTCCATCTAACTGTATGTAAAACCTCCTTTCATATCATTGTTAGTTATAGGTCCCCCAACATGAACAATGAGTATCACTCTGCCTACTTGAACCTTCTTAAGTCCCTCACTATACAGTCAAACACCTTGTTCATCTGTGATTTCAACTATTCTTCCATGCAGGCAGAAATGAGACCAATGTGGAAGAAAGATACCCAGACAGTTGCAATAGTAGTAGGACCAACGGGTCTTATAAAAAATAATTTACAATTGTATTTAGATATGTTACCAATACATGTAACTCCATACGAACTGCAGAAGGAGTCCTTACTGGGGACATTGTGAGTGCTGCAAAGAGCACTACTGGCTAACATCAAAGATTGAAACAATACTAATTTCATGAACTTTAATTGTACTTTGACTTAGGAATGGGGTCCATTTCCGTCATGGTATTAGAAACCCAAAAGACTTGGAGAAATTAAAAAACTGGGAATTAACCCATATGTCATTAGATGGGTAGTCAACTGGATCACCAACAGAAGACATACAGTCAAATATGGGGATTCCACCTCTAGCAGCACACAAGTTACCACTGGTGTACCACAGAGATTTGTGCTGGGCCCCTATGGTTTGGAATGTATTTTGCAGATGACCAGGGGAAAATTGATGCCCTGTGGTTTACCATGTTCGTCGATGACTGCAAACTGGGTGCAAACATAGAGTTTTACAGTGATGTTGACATACTAGAATAAGCCTTACACAGTCAAAAGATTGGTGCCAAAGCCACAGACTCAAAGTAAATGCTAAATAATGCATTATCACCCCTTAGAGGCAAGGGGAAGTCCCTGCAATTTACAATATTAACAGTACCTCCTGTGCACAAGATTTGGGAACACAGGCTGATAGCACCCTTAACTGTGATCACCATGTGTCCACTGTGGTAAGGAAGGCCTTCTATGTAGCAGATCTTCTAAGGGCATCACATACAGAGCTAAGGATATTATAACATCTCTGTACCCATCCATCATCAGACCACTAATAGAGTACAACATTCCCTTGTGTATGTACTCCACCAGACAGCTGCTGCAGCTGGAGATCTCAGAGATTTCTTGCCACGACAGTTCAAGGCCTGCAACACATAATCTGCATGGACAGACTGAAGGCCCTGTCACTGTAGTCTGTATCTTATTGGCTGTTGAGAGGCGACATGTGCCTGGCCTACAGAGCAGTCTCCGACCCTGGCCTAATAGAAATGCTGCACATCCCCAACTTACACGGGACAAGATTAACTCACTCTAGGGATCTTAACCTAGCCTGTGACATTAACAGGACATGCAGGAGAGACAGATATGTCTTCCAGTGATTGGCATTCCTCTGGAAAAAATCCCAATTCACATATAACAGAGCTCTTCAATGACAGTATTTATGCATAACTTAGGCAACTGGATGAGAGAATGTACACTTTCCCCTGCTTTGTCACCCGTGTCCTTCTTGGATAAGGGCAGTCGGTGATGACCACACACTTGCACTGCAAGTATAGACCACGCAAGTTGGGTAATAAGGGAGAAATGGTATAACATTTCTAAGCTTACAAAGTTCCTAGGTCCAGTAGCATAGTAACCACCTATGAACCTAGGTTGACGTCTGCCTGGGCTCCAGGCTAGTGTCTGTTCCTGCCCTGTTGTGATGGTTGTATATGCAATAATCTGATATAGCCGGTTACATTATCATTGTCTGTTGAGCATGTGGTGGTACATCAGCATTGTCTGTTGAGTATATGGTAGTAGATCAGCATTATCTGTTGAGCATATGGTGATAACAGTGTCCCACATGCTGGTGTAAAAGGGCCTCTGTAATGTGAAGTAACAGGTCACACACACGCATACACACACACACACACACACACACACACACACACACACACACACACGCACACACGCACACACACACACACACACACACACACACACACACACACACACACACACACACTTGACTGTAGTGAGAACAGAACTACTACCTAAGTATACAGACAATAGAACACAGTACTTTTCACAAGCACCATGGCACAAGTCTGACTTGACTTTTACGTGCCTGCAGGTTAACTTATGGTAGATGACATCAGTGTGTGGGACAGCAGGTTGGGAGGCCTGCATAGGCACATAGAGTCATCTGTTCATATGAGGCCAGAAGCCTAACTGTAGAGTGTGTCCATGGTGTGTAATTACACTAGTACCCTTACTGAGCATAGTTGAATATTTGAGTTTAGCATAGCAAGGTTGTCAGCACTTACTGACTGTCCCTGTCCATGAGGGAGCACACAACATTATACATTACACTTTGCAGTGTGGTTGATATATGTGCGTAGAAAATATTGAGCCCCCAGGGTCATATTCACTGCGGGAGGGAGAAAACACATGTATGTATTGTGAATACATGATGTATACTTAGAATGTGCACTGAATTAGTAATGTTTCCACACGTAGTTTAATGGCATAGAAAGAGAATGAACAATAAACACCAATAAGACAGTACCATATATATATAGTTCCATAGGGCAGTGAGCAGCATATTTGTGCGATGGTTAACAAAGTGTACATGCATGCGAGTTATGCCAGTTCTGTTTGCACGTTGGTAAGTGGTGCACAAACATGAGTCGGATTGGTAATGTCATTAAAATAATACTATATGACATATAGTGTATTCAAACCCAGGACCATGTGTAGGCCAGTCCTATACTTACACCTGTTGCCACAAGAATGTTGAGGAAACAGTTGTCTATATTGCACTTCATTGCTGTAAATTGCAATGTCAAAGCAGTAAAACAAACGTTGCACACTCTGTAGTAGAACCCAGTACCATCTGTATTCCAGCCCCGGTTTTCACAATGTCCAATGGCATTAATTGAATGTATCTGGTTACTATTTTTAGCTGGCTGCTTCACTGGTGGTCTACTGTGCTTCGGCAAACATGATAAACACAGCCGTTACCCACTTATATCTGCGCTATGCAGCACATCATACAAAAAGGGCAATGAAGATGGAGAGGAATAAGAAAGAAAACTTTGGTAATGGACACATATGAGTAAAATAAGTGTCTGCTGTCACATGTTAAGGTACTTTGGACAAATCCATGACTATTTACTTCATTACTGCACCAAGTAAGGTAGACAAGGATAATATTATTACACAATGCATTCTAGGTTCAGAACTTACCTTGCAAATGCAGCAGTTGAAATAATTTTATTTCTGGCCTAGAATTTCCTTGTGTCTACTCCTGTGGGATGTAAGTATGCAGGAAAAACAAGAATGTAGGCTAGACAGATGCTTTACAGCTTGTTGTGTCAGTCTACTGTACTGAAATCACCTGCTTATGCTGTAATTAGCAGCTATGAAAAACATCTGCTACTTTACTGAATATATGAACCTTGCTAATGCCCAGTGGTACACAGTGTGCACCTATGTGCAGTAATGCTCACTGAATCTGAGCACACTGATGCTGACATAAGGTGAATACAAGGGAACTTTTTAGTTTTCTCTGTGCCTGTTATATCATGCCAAAATGCAGTTTATAAAGTAGAGGGAAAATTACAAACCCTGTAGTAGAACCTAAGACCTTCTCTACTCTAGCCCTAGACATACACATGCTACCACTGGAATAGTTATATAACATGCATTGAGAAACATGCCATTCATTACTCCGTTACCCATGGTTGCACTAAGCACCACATTGTTCAAACAAGGATGAAAATTAAAAAATGAATTTTAATGTAATGGGGATAGATAAGATACATTTTAATAAGCAATAAAGAGAATGACACAGAACATGGGAATTGTGTACATTTCACAGACCTACATGTACACCTCTGTAATTGTAACCTGACATCTCCCCGATGTCATCATTCACTGTTACCATGCATTCAACACAAACCCTGAGAAGTTCCTACATGAAGTGTGCATCCATACATGGTTACAAGTTTTTGGGATTCAGCAATTCTAATGAGTTTTGACCTCATTTGCATCTTCACCATGTTGACAGCTGTGAATCTACACAGTTGGTAAACCTGTAGGCAGGGGAACTGAGAGGAAGCCGAATGTTGTACAGTCATGGGAGGGTATTACTCAGGCGTATATGTGTATGTGTGTGTATATATATATATATATATATATATATATATATATATATATATATATATATATATACACACACACACACACACACACACACACACACACACACACACACACATACACACAAACATAGAAATTCAAGTTTGGGATTCTATATTTCATGGGGTTTACACTTTTTGCTGTCTACATTAGTTTCAATTGCATTGTTCACTTGTGGGTGGGGGTGCCAATTGCCATTTATGTCACAGCATTTAATAAGGATTTGTTGCTAATATTAACATAATTTTATAGCATCCAACATGACTGGGAATGTCATAATGTGTGTGGGGTTACATGTTAGGTTCTGTTCTTACAAATGTATAGAAAATGACTTGCTCTAGTTTCCATGTAGACTCCTGTATTCGGTAAATTTCCGCATACACAGCCAACACGAACATGGAGTCTGCGCAGTTACTTTATAGCTTATTGAATTGCTCAACCGTGTTCATTTCCTTCATTACCATAAAATTCACCTACCTTATGCTGTAATTTACATGCTACAAAAGTTTCCATGTTTATGTGTGAGTGTGCGCTGTTACACGAAGTTTACTGAATCTAAATATCTTAGTGCCTGTGAATGTATCACATGGTCAACATTATTGTGTAAGCTTTACTGAATCCTCCCTGTTACTTTTAATTGTATTTTAAAGAATGCTTCATGAAATGTTATTGTATTATTTATATGTTACATTATGAAATAACCAGTTAAAAATTCTTGGAAAAAGTAATTTTCCTTAGATTTGAGGGCTGGAGTGCACATGTTCTGGGAGAATATTGGTGTGTTTAAATTAGATGAATCTGGGTCAAATTTAGTTTATTTAATTATATATTAACATTTGATTACTGGGAAAGTCCAACTAGGTAAGAGCTCATTTTCAGGGGAGGCTTGGGGAGAAAAGCTTTGACGTATTACAAAACATTTTATGAACAATAATTTTACAGTCCTTAAAATAATATAAAGGCATTTACAGTTTATTCAAAAGACAGGCACAGCAGATCAACAAGAGATTTTTATTTTCACTCCATGAACAAACCTCACAGAACAGAAACAAAAACAATAACGCTGCTACAGTTCTCAGCGCGTTTTCGTCGACATGCACTTCATCAGAAAAGCTAAACAGTGCTCAGTGTGCTAAATTTATAAGTCAGATGTTATTTGAATCTACCAACGGTGTCTCCTAACTAATTAAATCTAGTGGTGAAACAAAAACTTTACAGGCAGGAGTACATAGTAAAAATATAATATAAATATTGTATGCTCTAAAAACCGTTTTAATTAATATATAAAAAAAACATTTTAATTAATGCATAAAAATTGTACCTGTATGCAAAATGTTTGAAAAACATGTAAAAATGTATGTATGAAAAATATTAAAATGTGTTTAAAAATATATATATATATAAGTACAACTGATATATGGTTGAGTGGTTATAACTTGGCTGATCTCAACTTTAATACAGGTTTTAGAGAGATAATTTCATTTAAACTTGGGTGACTGCTAGCCTCAAGCATTAGTTGCCAAAATAACTCTCTGTATTCTAAAGAGGCCTCCTAAGGACCACCCCTGGGATCAGGGGGTAATACCTCTATGACGAAAAATAGGAATTTTGCAGATTTACATGTTAAAGTATATTTAAACAAAGCATTGTTAGTGTTTTCCTTCCTTACATCATATAGGTGCTCATACATCCTTTGTCTCAGCCTTCTCTCAGTTTTCTCTATATAAAAGGAATCACATGCCTCACAGGTCATCATTATACCAAACCACAAGTATTGCAATTTGCAAATCCTTTAGTGGTGATAATTTTGCCTCTACTTTTCAAATATATTTTCTCACCTTCATTGATGTTGATACAGTAATGACAGCTTCCACATTTATGTGTACTCAACTTGTTTGAGAGATGTGTGACTTGTTTTCCAAGTATGTTCTTACTGTTATGTCCTTTTTTAAATAATACTTTTAAGGGTTCTTCAAAGTTCAGATTCAAATCTGAAAAACTGGCAAACCTATTCCACTCGTCATTAATAATATTTTTAACTATGTTGGTTCTGCCGTTGAAAGTAATAGTCAAAGCTGAATTGTAGTGCTTTATATCTACTGGAGAATTGTTTTTAGTGTTGGTGTTGCCAAAAATTTTTGTTGAATTCCCCAGGATAGGCAAAAATCTTGTGGTCCTTGCTGTTTCAACTTCTTGTATCAGTCTTTCTAACAAATCATCGGGGTAACCTCTTTCTCGAAACATACTTACAATAAATTCACATTCTATCTGGAAATCTGTCTCATCTGAGGTCATCCTGCTAGCTCTTACTAGCTGACCCTTGACAACTGCCTTCTTTTGATAAGGGGGGTGAGAACTAGAAAAATGCAGGTAGGTGTTAGAAAAGGTCTCCTTCCCATAAATTTTAGATTTCAACCCCTGATTTATTCTCTGTATGCTCACATCTAAAAAACTATGTTGGGAACTGTCTATTTTGTAAGTAAATTTTAGAAAATCAGTAATATGTGAGACATATTCATAAAACTCAAGAAACTGGTCAACAGTGCCATTCCAAAAGAGACAAATGTCGTCCAAAAACGACCATAGTAATTCCACAAAATTTTGAAATGGGAATTGAAAACAAATTTATTTTCCCAACTGAATAATATAATGTTGGCATTTAAGGGGGCGCAATGTGCACCCATGGCTACACCCTTTAATTGTCTGTAATACTCACCCTGAAAGTATATTCAAAATTAAGTCCATGAGAATCAAACAGGTACGAAACTTGTTAAAAGAAATGGAAATCTGACTCTCCAAAAATTGCTCAAACCATAAAAGACCTGTTTCATGGAGAATACAAGTAAATAGGTCCACCACATCCAAAGAAATAAAAAATGGGGTATTTGTTTTCTGTAGGGCATCAATGCGTTTCAAAAAATCCCACAAGTCTTTTAACATGTTGGAATGTTCCAATATAAATGGCTTCAAATGGAAGTCAATATATTTGGCTAGGGGGTCTGTCAAAGAGCTCTCCACTGTAACAATGGGTTTAAGAGGTGGGTCCAAATGGCTCTTGTGGACCTTGGGTATACCAAAAATAGAAGGAATTTTTGGTTTCTCAACATGTAGGTAGTTGTAAGTTTCTATGTCAATAAGCCCCTCAAGAAGTAAGTTGTTAAGACATATTGAAACTTTCCTTTTCGCAATGTTAAACTCATTCAAGGACACTCTTTCATATGTATTTTCATCATTCAACATGTTTAGCATTTTGATATCATAGTCTATTTGGTCCATCAGAACCACCCCTCCTCCTTTATCAGGCGTAATGACTCAGATTCTTGTCTGTTCTACAAGAATCAAGGATGTTGAATTCATCCTTTGTGAGATTGGGGGGTACTTTATTAAATTTAAGCTCATCTCTAAGACGCTTCTCTAAATCATTTTCAAAATTTTTGAGCTGTGGATGTAACGGTGGGTCAAAAGTACTCTTTTTCTTTAAAATACTAGTACTCTCTCTTTTATCTAAACCATTAAAAAGTATCTCAAAGTTCTTTTGTCTCACAAACATTTTAACATCCACCAATAAATCAACCATGTTGGCTTTGACCCTGGGAATGTAGGTAAAACCTTTGGAAAACAAATTGAAATGTGTTTTAATGACAGTGAGATTAGTGTAGTTAAATATTTTAAAACCTTTATAACTGTATACACATTCATTGATAATTATGTCTTCTACAGTTTTTATTTCCACTGCCTGTTCCTTCGATTTTGGTAAAAATTCCGGTTGTTGTAGTTTATGGGTTCTTTCTTTTTCAACCTTTCGGTTCTTGGAGAGGAGGGGTATTCTAAAGGGTCAGTTTCATTATGAAATGGACCTTGGTCATTGCACATGTCATGGTTGTCAAAAACCTTGTTGTATGCCACAGATTCGTGGTTGGAATATTTATTGTTGTTACCCCCCCCCCCCCGTTTTTGGTGAAGGGTAATGTATGTTATTACCATATTCAAACATGTCTCTATCAATTTCTTAGCTTTTCTTTCAAATACTTTCATGCATTTTAACTCAACATCCTTCAACATGTCATATTTGTTTTTCTCAGTTTCAATACCAAATAACAAGTCATTCACAATTTTCTGATTAATTTCATCAATTGTAACATATAACTTCTCCATTTCTACTTCATTGTTGACAATGATAGCTCACATAATATCTAAACTGCACCTATCAAATGCAGTAATTAAATCTTTATGAAACTTTGAACCTTCCCTAACATTATTGGGGTATTTACACACTCAACGCCCCTTAGGGACTATATTGGATTGAATACAATGTTTCAGATATATATTATGCATTTCCATTGATTTATGTTTAAAAAGTAAACTGTTAATTTTAGACACCATTTCAACATAAGAATCATGTTTGTTATTTGCCTGCAGCCTAATCAGCTCTTTAAAGTCAAATTTAAACTCAAGCAGGTCTTTAAATAGAATTTCAGTACCTTTGTTGGTAGCAGCTGTAGTAGCTGGTAATAAAGTAGCTGTTTGTTTAACTTGCAACCTAGCGACTCCACTGGTGGTTGCTGTTATGTTTCCAGAGGAAAAAAAAATTGGGAAACCCATCCAAACTGTTCCTTAAGCCATGACCAGTCTCTTGTCTCACATTGGATCCATTGTTTAAGTCGGTAACCATCCCTTCCTTCAAAGCTGGATGTCCTGCTGTTTCCTGGTTGCAGGGAATAAGAGATTGTGTAGAATGTTGTATTAGTGATTGGCTGAGTGGCATTAACACGCTGACCAACTCAGAGAGCTGGCCAATCAGTTTATGAAGTTCACCCACTTCAATGGACTTCCTGGAGTTATTACAGTCATTGACAACATGACTGCTGGAACTTGCTGAAAGATCCATGACCACAACCAAAAAACTAGTAAATAAAAATAAGTGGTCAATGTGCCCAAACTCACACTGGTAAACTCAAAAGACAGGCACAGCAGATCAGCAAGAGATGTTTATTATCACTCCACGAACAAACCTCACAGAATAGAAACAAAAACAATACCGCTGCTACAGTTCTCAGTGTGTTTTTGTCAACATGCACTTCATCAGAAAAGCTAAACAGTGCTCAGTGTGCTAAATTTATAAGTCAGATGTTATTTGAATCTACCAAAGGATGTATGAGCACCTATATGACGTAAGGAAGGAAAACACTAACAACGCTTTGTTTAAATATACTTTAACATGTAAATCTGCAAAATACCTATTCTTCGTCATAGAGATATTACCCCTCAATCCCAGGGGTGGTCCTTGGGAGGCCTCTTTAGAATACAGAGAGTTATTTTGGCAATTAATGCTTGAGGCTAGCAGTCACCCAGGTTTAAATGAAATGATCTCTCTAAAACCTGTATTAAAGTTGAGATCAGCCAAGTTATAACCACTCACCCATATATCAGTTGTACTTAATATATATATATATATATATATATATATATATATATATATATATATATATATATATATATATATATATATACATATATATATATATATTTTTTTATATATATATTTTTTTTAAACACATTTTAATATTTTTCATACATACATTTTTACATATTTTTCAAACATTTTGCACACAGGTACATTTTTTATGTATTAATTAAAATGTTTTTTTTTTATGTATTAATTAAAAGTTTTTAGAGCATACAATATTTATATTACATTTTTACTATGTATTCCTGCCTGTACAGTTTTTGTTTCACCACTAGATGGTGACAATGTTTCTTTGATTTTGTTAAGAAACCTGTAATTTCAATAACAATGATGTTAATTGAATGTATTAACATTTTAATTAGTTAGCAGACACCATTGGTAGATTCAAATAACATCTGATTTATAAATTTAGCACACTGAGCACTGTTTACCTTTTCTGATGAAGTGCATGTCGACGGAAATGCGCTGAGAACTGTAACAATGTTATTGTTTTTGTTTCTGTTCTGTGAGGTTTGTTCGTGGAGTGAAAATAAACATTTCTTGCCGATCTGCTGTGCCTGTCTTTTGAGTTTACCAGTGTGAGTTTGGGCACATTGACCACTTATTTTTATTTACATTTACAGTTTAGATAACTACATATAATTAAATAATTATAATTACATACAATTAAATAATCAATGGCACAGTGGTGCAGTGGTTGCATTGTCACCTCACAGCAAGAGATTCTCCCTGTTCGATTCTCCGTGGAGTCTGCATGTCCTCCCTTCATTTGTGTGAGTTTCCTCCGGGTGATAAGGTTTCATCCCACATTCCAAACACATGCATCTGGCGTGTTTCTCCCTGGGCCACCACTGAAAACTGGCTTTATTCCAAGTCAGATTTTACTGGCCAACAAATAATTAATAAATAAATTGATGTTTTGGCAGGATGATGGTTGTGATATTTAGGCTTGCAGCAGCACTTACAATTCTACTTCATATATATATATATATACACACACACATATATATATATATATATATATATATATATATATATGTGTATATATTTTATATATATATATATATATATATATATATATATATATATAGCATGCATATTGTTGAACATCCATTTAGTCACTGAATGCCAGTGAATGCCAGAGATGGTACTTTATGTTGGATATATGGATAGCTAAATGGTCAAAATGTTGAGGTCTGTTTTGCCAAAACAGGTTAGTGGGCTTTGGAGGGTGGAAAGTGTTTGGGTGTTAGGGTTGAAGATAGCTGAGGGGATGAGTTTTGTACATTTGTGTATGAGTGTGTGCATTTTAGGGTTAGAGTTAGGTAAGGGGAAAGATGTGTTTATAGAGAGCTTTTGTATATGTTTGCATGTGTGAATTTGTCTTGTGTAGTGACAGTGCTATGGCAAGTGTTTTTTAAGGTAAGGTGCATGTGTGGGCTAATTTAGAGTGTCCAATCCACCTACAGCATGTCTTTGGGATGTGGGAGGAAACCGGAGCATCCGGAGGAAACCCACGAGACCACAGGGAGGACATGCAGACTCCACACAGAATTCACCCCAACCCAGAATCAAACTGCAGAACTTCTTGCTGTGAGGCGGCAATGCTAACTGCTGCACCATCACAGCCACCAAGCCAGCAACGTACTATAATAACCGAAAACCAAGATGGTTTTCTGATATGTACTTTAACTGGAAGGTTGTGTCCATTTAATGTTTCGTTAAAGCAATTGCACTTGTAATAAAGATTTGTTTCCATAATTACAATAGTTTTGCGTATAATTTTTTTTTTTAAATTATGGCTTTGTGGGAGTTGCATATTTATTAATTAGAATGTTCTGCAAGGTTAGATTTTAGTTGTGTTCTACTGTATTGTAATGAAGGACATTATGAAATGGTGTTAATTTAAGATACAATTTGAAAGTTTTTCCTCATAGTGTGAGTCGTGTTCCAGTTGTTGGCCATCAAAAACTTTTCGATAAATTCTCTTTCAATGATTAAACACTTCGGTAAATAGTAACTCCGACAAATATGGTTCGATGAATAGTTCTTCGATTAAGAAAGCATTCAGTGAAGTGATACAGACCCTAACAATGTATACTATGTGTATACCACTACTACAATCACGTTAATTGAATGCAATCTCTTTGAAGTGTACTTGTCATGTTTGCAAGAGCCTTACAATCAATTACATTTTTTGTTGTACTTATCATAACAAAATTGAAAGTGATTTTGCAAAAATAAAAATTATAGAGTGCTGTTTGATGCTTTAGTTTACTAATTTTTTCCTCTATAATCGCACCCACAAAATCATGTCAAGATAGGTATTGACTAACAATTTACATACAATTGCAAAGCATTATAAGTAATTCAAAATAGCTTACCTCTATAAATGGAAAAGCACTTAGGTAACACTGCAGGTAAAATCACTGAACCTTTATTATCCAAATATAAGGAACCAGAAAAAAGACATCAATGACTAAGTGCTTTCACCCTCCTGGGCATCTTCAGTCAGTTAACTTCATTAAAGTCAAGCTTTAAATACACTTGTCAATTAATACATAATTAAACAAAAACAGAAAAAATCAGATAATTAATTAGTTAACCCTTTAAGTATTTGTTAAACAAGTACAAGTCTTTATCTTTTGAAAAATCAGTGTTTCTTAATACAGTATACTAAATTCACAGTGTAATTAATCAACCTGCCAAAATGGCTAAATGTGGCAACTGCAAAGCGTGTAAATTTATCAACGATGGTCCCTATGTTTGTGTAGGCAATTTTAAGAGAACTTTGAGGAGTCCGAGCCAGCAACACAAATATGGTTATTTATGTTGCCACTTGTTTATCCTGCCCAGCATTCTATATAGGCATGACCACTAGAAAGCTAAGACAAAGAATTTTAGAACATTACAGAAATATATCATTATATATCCACACGAATAATTGTCTAAATTTCAAAAAGTTTATATTATTTGTTATAGATAGGCTTTACACAAAAGAGTTTGGGGGTGATTACAAAACTATTCTGGAGGTAAGGGAATGCCTATGGCAGATAAGATTGGATGCTAGTAATGCTCTGGGTATTAATGATACTCTTTCCCTAGCGTGCATTTTAAGACATAAGGCAGCATGCATTTGATATACAATAATTCAAATATACATCTATGAAAATAGACACCTGTTTTTGCTTTGTTTCGATTTCAAATAATATATGTTGTTGTTTTCTGGTTTTACCTGCAGTGTTACCTAAGTGCTTTTCTATTTATTAGTATCTTACAACCAAAGGCGCTTCCTCTATAAATGACCTGGTTCATATTCACATTTTGGTTTCACTACTATATCATTATGTGTTAATTTTCAGAGATGTTCTAACTGCAAGTTAGTTGACAGATTGCCTTTCCTAAAAGTAAGAAAATATTGGAGCATTTAACATGAAAACACAGTAGTCTACACATTAATTTAGGTAGTGATGCATTGTGCGTTCACTCTTAAATGATGTCATGGCAGGGATTTTCAGCTCTGAGACAAATATTCAGCTGGCCATCCTTTACAACAACATAAAATGCACAAACAACTTAATTTTTGTATAAAAAACTGTATCATTTTGTATTATATATGGTAAGAAGATTAAATCCAGTTTTAAAGAGGCGTTACTTACACTCATTTAGAACAAGACCAATACATATTAAGTACACTTGGATTAAAGCCTTTGTTGTAATTTACATAGTTTTTTTTAAATATAGGAAATAGAAAAGTATATATTGTTTGTTACTGCTATATATAACTTAGAGCTGATGATATGTGCATATAGACCTGTGTAAATATAGGTCGATCAACATCTCCGGACATATATGCAAAGCATGTAACAAATCATAACAGAACTCATTTATCCAGACATAGGCAACTTAACTGATCAAGACCCCAGTCAGTTTGGTCCTGTGACGAGCAGGTCCTATCTCATGAGCCTTTTCAACTTCTTTGAAAAGGGTACAAAGGCTATGGGCACATGGTCTGTCATGGTAAACTGCTTACCTTAACTTGGCCTATGATGGTATTATTGAAAACAATGAAATAGACAATGTAAACCACTATATTATCTGCTGGACTGCAAACTGGCCAACAGATCTCAAGTTGAGAAAGATGCTAGCATTCTCTTCGAATGTAAAGTTGTACCTAATGCGATACCACAGGGATCAATGCTTGGATCCCCTCCTAACAGGCATTTATCATCCAAACCAGTATTCCAGAAGTATAACAGATGACTGCAAGATGGACAGTGTTATCCATTCATTCACTGATGCTAAACAGCTCCAGCAAGGGCTGAATATACACATACTTGGTGTACTGGGAACTGTCTCAAGCTAAAAATAAAAAAAAATCTGTAGTAGCATTCATCAAAAAAGCTGTTCCCATCTCAAATGTTATAAATGTTACTCCAGTTCAGATATATATGGTCATAAAACATGGGTTTTTAAGTGGACAATTCTTTCTCTCATTTGATCATCATGTTTCCACCATAGTTACAAAATCCTTCTCACAGGCCTTTCAAAAGGAATGTCTTCAAGACTAAAAGAATCATTCTGTCTCTGTATTCTTCCCTTACTAAATGCATGACCAAATACAATGCCCCCTTTGGCTTTCTATAAATCCAAATATAACACTCAACTAAAAAGTCCCTATAGATAGCTAACCAAGAAAGCTAAAGGCCTTAAATCCTTCAGCTATACTGATGGTTTATCATAAATCTATTAACAGCCTACAAGCTGCTCCACATGATCCTGTTACTCACATTATGAGCCATGAAAAACCCTTTCCTATATGACCTCATCTTTCTTTAATAAACCAGTAGATATAGAAATACCCTTAATAGAGAATTAAATCTAGATCAACAAGTAAACAAGGCTCAGTTGGCATACAGGCTTCTGACTCAAAGTTTTCCCAACCTACGGAATAAGTTATCACTAGAGGTTTGACTTCCTTTAGTGCTAGTCTTGATGACTGGATGCACAGACACACATTTACATCAGGGTTCTGATGTACAGCTCTGCTCAATTTGGGAAGAGATCTATTAAGTCTGCTTAAAGGTATATATGGCTAGGCTTCTAGTGGTCCTCATATTCCTGTACCTACTATTGTTTTTATGTTCCATGTACTGGACAAGTCATAGCCTATCCCCCCCACACACACATACAGTGAAATAATTTCCTTGGACATCAAACAGATGTCTCGCTTTATTAAGAAGAAGATACATTTGTGAACAAAGTGGGACAGCCATAAATACTAAGTAAAACATCCACATACACACCCACACACATCCCAGATAAGCAACCACATACCTACACACACACACACACACACACACACACACACACACACACACACACACACACACACACACACACACACACAAACACACACACACACTCAAAAAGGACTCTATGATTGTGGAGCAATCCAAATGAATCTTTTACAAAGATCAAAACTGAATTAAACAAATTAAAGTGAGTTGCTACAAAATATTTATTACTTACAATTATCTGCTGCAATATTCCATACTTATATTTCTAAGAGATGTTGCTGTACATATAAAGGACTGTTTAAATGATTGCCTTCATGGAAGTAACTATACCCATGCTTACTGGACTAATGTCCCTGCAGTGATATGGCAGAATATTATACTAAGCTTGATGAGTACCTCTCACAAGTCATGCGTCTCTTTACTACTGCTTGTGATAGGTTTAAGATTAAGGAAAGAGAGTTCTGATTCTAAAATACCTTTCTGACTTTTGCATTTATGGACTTCAGCAGCTGATTCATCAAGGGTTTGTAAAGTCGCCATGAGTATGTTATGACCTGCCACCCTATGATCCCTCAAGCTTAGTGCACATCCAAATACTCAACAATTTTCTTGCACAAACTTAACACCCCATTTCTCATTAGTATGACATTGATTAAGGCTCATCCTTGCAAATTTGTAGATACAACAACTAGGGTCTTCCTTAAATGAGCTTGGTATACCCCAGTTGCCAGTGCTCAGGACCTGGTACCAGATGACGTAGTAGCAATCTGTATTTTTGGTGTTCCCAGAGTGTGCATCTCCACCAGCCTGGTAACTTGTAAAGCTTCCCCACTAATGAACAGACTCCTTATATGCTACCTACCCCATCAGTGATCAATGCTACGTGATAAACCCATCAAATCTCTTTTCAATAACTAGAGTCCCTGTCTATCAAAGTGCAGTACAACAATGATAAACACCCCTCTCCTTATCTCTCTGTTGTCCCTACTTACAGTGTCACTTATTCTACCAATGGCTGTTGCCCTCTTCTCCTGTCACATTTATTGTGGCAGTGATCTGTGCCTTTGCCACATCACTAAGTCATCTGTTTAATTATCAGATTAGGCAACTTTTCCCCAATGTCAGCAAAGCAATTGTCTTCTCTCTCCACCTCTATCAGATGATTTTATGACTAGTGCCTACTGATTTTATATATGTGATAAGAAATTTTACCATTGTATCTACTGAAATGATAACATGTTTAAACAATATTATTTTTAAAATATGCACTTTGTATATTTTATTCTGTATTTTTCTGTGCCATCAGTAATAGTTTCAAAAGACCAGTTGTTATCAGTCATTCACCTAGATTGTTAGTTGACTAAATAATTATATAAATAAAATCCTTTGACCCCCCCCCCGAAATAGCTTATCTTTCAGATTTGTTAAGACCCTCACAATAACACTCAAGCCTTTTAATCCCCTTGGTCTTGGCATACAACAGCAACCACTAAGCTACATGCAATCAATATGTTAATCAAAGGCAAACTGATTATGCAGGTGAACTAAACAGCAGGATCCCAGTAGTCAACAAAACATACAAGTGCACCAAACAAGTTAGCGAAAACCACCAAGAGTCAGGAAACTATGCTGGAACAGCGTGAATTTATTGGTAAAAACAACAAAGGTTAAGCGCTTTCCACAGTGTAAAACTGTCTTCATCAGAACAACACATACTGAAACTCATCCTCTTATATACAAACCTCCCACAAAGAAAACCCGCCCTTTACATCAATTAATCAATTATATCTTTGCATTCAAGCTCTGTGTGACACAAACTTGAACTACAGCTACCCTTCTGTAAAACATAAAACCTTACATATTACGAAGTTCATGAATCAAAATAATACTAAATGAATAAATAATTATATCTAATGTTATTTACAGCATCTACGAAAAAGTGCATAACATTCATATATAACACAATAAATATAATATAATAAAATATTGTATAAATGTAATATTATAACTAACAAATATTCCTACACTAAAAATATTGTACATAGGTAAAATGAAAAATACGGACATGTGGTGTACTAAAATTGAATATGAATATAAATATATCCTTGATGCAAATACTACATATATTTTAAATATTTTGAATATTTAAATATTTAAACCTTGACAAGGGGTTTAGTAGGGATTACCTCATTGAGGCCCGGGGGAGTGGCTGCATCCAACTTGATCTGCCACCTGATCTCCCTTTCTCCCACTACTGCCTTCACATTACCCCCTCGTGGGTTGGGGGTGATCACATCCAAAATGGCAAATTTAAACACCTTACATTGTGGGTTATTGATAAGATGCCTCGACAAAGCATTGTTGACATCACACTTTCTCATACAATATGTGTGGTCATAAATTCTATTCTTTAAACAACGGTCGGTCTTACCCACATAATAGCTCATACAAGTTTGGCAAACACCCAAATAGACTATATGTTTAGTCAGACAGTTACCATTAGAAAACCAGACCTTACTTCTCAAACAGTTCTTTAGTGTAATATTAGGTACATCCAAAATATATCTGCAAAAATTGCATTGACCACATTTTTTTGTACCTGTTTTCTGTACTTTCATAGTTTGTTGATATTTGGATTTGATTTCAATAATCCTTTTCAAATTATTAACAGTTTTGTAGACGTAATATGTAAGGTTTTATGTTTTACAGAAGGGTAGCTGTAGTTCAAGTTTGTGTCACACAGAGCTTGAATGCAAAGATATAATTGATTAATTGATGTAAAGGGCGGGTTTTCTTTGTGGGAGGTTTGTATATAAGAGGATGAGTTTCAGTATGTGTTGTTCTGATGAAGACAGTTTTACACTGTGGAAAGCGTTTAACCTTTGTTGTTTTTAAGATTATGCAGGTGAGTTATACTTTGGTAGCACTACACTGTCTGCTTGCTTAGTCACCCACCAATGTGCAGCCTTCAGCCTAAACATTATGGCTACCCTTCAAGTAGCCAGTCAGGACACTGCCTCTAGGGTATTTGATCTGTGAAGCTTTGTTCTGCAGAGCTCCAGCTAACTCTTTGAATTTAAACCCTGAAAAAACACCTTGGAGATTTTATTCAAATACGCAAGATGCACAGTCATGTGACACTGATAAATCAGTTATAAAATTAAAATCACTATTGTGTAGGAACTTATGAAATTATTTTCAAAATCTTAGAATGAATATCTGTAGTATAGAACTATAATATAGTTACTACTACTCTATTTTTCCTGTGAGTTCTGGCACAGACTAAAAGCACAGCGACTTAAAATCTGAGATCAGTGCAATACTGTTTTACAGTGGTTATTGTACTTAATTTAGTGCCCATGTCATCTTACACTGTGTTGTTGACATTTATTTTACACTTTTATTTAAGTTAATATTTCTTCCTGTACTTTTCTTAATTAATCTAATTGATAATGATATGCTAGACATTTGATATGCTTACTCTTTTGGCATACTGGGCACAGATATTCCAGGGAATTCAATAAACTCTGTGCAGGCTTCATGTAAAGCCTACACAGAGTTTACATGTTAGTGACATGATCAGCATTCATGCTGCTCATTGAGCTTACATGTATACAAGGATGGTTTTGTGGCCATCAACAATACTGCTGCTAGGAAACCATGCAGAGCAGCATGGGCACAGAAACAGGAAGCAATCAAGTTTGCTGATGAGCAAATCTGCTTGGCGAGATTGCACTGACAGCCACAATGACTGCCAGAGGTGAAAATACTGCAATAACAGCAGTATAGACATAGTAAAGAAAAATGTACTGAGTGCAGTGTACACTGCAGCAATATTTTCAGAATGAGATAATAGAGGGGGGACAACAAAGGCAAACACAATGCAATAATAAATAAAATACACTAGGCAGGGTTAGTGTGCTGAGGAAAATGGGCACAGACTTGAATGACGGGAGTGAAAGAGGAAGAGGGCATGTACAATATGGCAATGTGCCCAAGATAGTATATGCCAATGTATGTACACTTCCAAGACAAGTCAGTAGCATAACACAAAGCAAATATGTAGATAGCACAGTAAGTGCTGCTGTTTATACCTCCTGTATATTACATCATCACACATGATAATATGTATGTGATGGCCAAACGTCACACAAGGCTACATGTCAACAAAGATGCATGGTTGTGATATAAATATCACTGACATGCGTACTGGAGAGGACATTTAGTAAGGATAGTATATCCAACAGGGGTATGTGCATAGTGTGAAGATCTGCAAAACGACTTGCTTCAATATGACTGACATGTCAGTATACCTCACAACTAATTGTGGACACATAGCAACAGACTGCTGAGCAAATATAGAAAAAAACAAGCACAATCAGGGACACTTTTAAAATATTATGACCATTAATCTGCAGCGTTGACAGAATATGTAAGTGTAGCTGATTATACATGTTCTGCAGGAGCAGATGTGTACAACTGTTATGATTGTCAGTATTCTATAAGGGGAATTCACCACTCCTTCCCAAAAATGACCACATTTTGGAGGGGTTAAGATGGAAAGTGTTAAACCTGGAGTTGAAATCAGGGGCAATCCTGGCCATTTGAGAGATTTGCATGACACATAAGCCACAATCTACATTTGCAAGAATCAAACCCATGACATCAATATTGTCAGTGAGCTATGTATTTACTGGGCACAGCACAGAAAAGTGTATCACATAAGCATCTAGCAGAACATTTTGAAGGGAAGCCTGCACTGTCAAATCCTAATGGGTATGCATCCCAAAGAATAGTTCTGTATGACTGACAATATGTGTGAGAGCTCACTGTACCAAAAGTGATACACTTGACTAAAGCAACCCTGGCTGACATAGGTATTGGCCATATGGATAATAATTCTTACAAACAATATGCTATTATGAGTGGATTCTCTACATATGGTTGTGTATTGCATGCATCTGCCACATGTAATCACAATGGATATGTCTGAAGCATCTGCAATTGATGTGTGAATTAAGAAGTGATCTGAGATAATGAATGGCACAGCAGTATGTGAGACTGATGGCAATACATCATTTGTATCCATGTGCACAGAAACTACAGCAGTACAAAGTCAAGTGTCAATGAGTGTGGAAGCTGTCACTGCAATATTATACACATTACAAACAATAAATGGAGCACCCTTTATAAGCACATGTTAAACCTAAACATGTGCCACATGATCACTGTCCCCCTGACATTGTCAGTGAAAATGTTATACTGCCATGAAATCCTGATATGCATCCATATATGTTCATGCAAATTATCAAGTGCTAATACTAATGTGATCTAGTGGTACGCCCATGATGTCGTACAGTCACACTATAGCTGTATGTGCGGTGCAATTAAACATCAAACTGTACATCACCTCCAAATAAAATGTTTTGTCTGAATCACATGCAACACAGTGGAACTATTAACGTAGTCATACAGATCTTCCTATTTCACATCATTACATACATTGTACATCATATATCTATATGTGTCAGTGGTAATGTGTGTGTGATGGCCCTGACACCATATGTGGACACATTACAACTGAGGTGGATGCAGTTCTTGCAAAAGAGTTAATGACACAAATTCTGACAGTCACACAATGCTGCTGGGGAACACCTGTATAATCCTTGCGAACAGCATTACAATAATGCATACAATGAATTCACCAAGGCTGCAAGTGAATCCCAAAGTGTTATATGTTTATCTATATAATGGCATTGCAACATGAAGATGACCCCATTTGTGTGTGCCCATGTAATCAGAATGGTGTAATATTGCTGTATGTCAGACATCTCGTGATGCCAGGTATACACATGCATACCTGTGCCATACTGCATCTGTCACTGTGATGGTTGCATGAAAATGGTGTAGAATGTTGATGTACTGCAGTACAGGAACAGATGCCTTAGTAAGGTAACAATATACATAGCATCATCTGAAGTTAACAGCCCTCAGGAGGCACATTACTACAGCTGTTATGGAAGGAACATGTAATCAAATGTCAGCAGCAGCCATCAATATGGTAGCTCAAATCACAGATTGGAATACAGTGCTGTAGGGACACAGTACATCCACACCTCAACACAACACATGTGGATGAAAACTCCATTGACATGTGCAATGTATAGAGGGTGATAGGACATTACTAGGCTATCAGCCAGGAGCACATGAAATCCTAGCCATTATTATACCATTTAAACACAAATCACTATAGCTATGTGATGGAAAATAGTGGGAATATTTGCATATGTGAATATGTGTTTGATTTAATACAAATTGTCTCCATTTGTGACTTGTGCATGACTCCATGACAGAATTAGCAATCACAAATCCAATGGTATGGAGATGGCTTGCAAAGGGTCATGGAGGGGCTCTGCTTCATGATGTGCGTATGCAGCTTTGAGATGATGACATCCTCAGTGTTCTGTGGAATGAATGTTATGTGGACAAAGGGGAAAAGGGGATATTGGATTTAGGGGGCTATGTAAAAGGCTCTTCTGAGTGGGAGTCAAATGAAAAGAGATTCAGAACATCATACAATGACCATAATATACCACCAACTACACACACACACACACACACACACACACACACACACACACACACACACACACACACACACACACTTGACGGAGGTCATATTTAAACACCATGCATGTGTAGGTATATGAGTAGCATTCCATACAACATAAAACTAGCACCACCACAAATGTCTGACTTTAACAGTGTCAGAGTGTGTTTTATAGGGGATGACATCATCAATGTAAGCTGAGAAGAAGATGTTGGGAGGGCTGTATGATATTGCTGTGGATTTATATAGCAGTATAAAAGCATTTTTTGAATGCTACTTGAGTGAGAGCAGCATGACCTGGACTCACACTCTTCTGATGACACACAGGTTAATTGCTATGAGATTAGACCTCCTTACCTGTCTAATTATACAAGCTAGAAAACACATTACTTAATACACATGCCACTGCACAAGTCTATCTTTAACACTGCATTTCATAGAGGACGACATCATCAGTGCATGCTGAGAAGAAGATGCTGGGAGGGCTATATGATATTACTATGGATTTACATAGCAGTGTAAAAGCATTTTTTGAATGCTACTTGAATGAGAGCAGCAGGACCTGGACTCACACTCTTCTGATGACACGCAAGTTAATTGCTATGAGATTAGACCTTGAACCTATCTAATTACAAGCTAGAAAACACATTACTTAATGCACATGCCACATCACAAGTCTATCTTTAACATTGCATTTTATAGAGGACAACATCATCAGTGCATGCTGAGAAGAGGATTTTGGGATGGCTGTATGAAACTGCAATGGAGTTGTGTAGCAGTGGAAAAGTATTGCTTGAATGGTACTGGAGTGAGGGCAACAGGATCTGGACTCATGTTCTTCTTACTTCTCACACACACAAACACACACACACTTACACACACACACACACACACACACACAAACACACAAGTTGATCCATTGCTGTGGATTTATATAGCAGTGTAAAATCATTTTTGAATGCTACTTGAGTGAGAGCAGCAGGACCTGAACTCATGCTCTTCTGACTACACATAAGTTAATTGCTATGAGATTAGAACCCCTATCAATCCAATATCAAAGATTAGAGAACATATTTAATATACATGCCACTACCAAAGGTTGAGTTTAGTAATGGCAGAGTACGCTTTACAGAGGATGACATCATAAAAGTGTCACAGGTAATATGTATTGTTATGAGACTTGTTTGCAAGGCCTGGGCTTGTGATATGATTGTGTGAGCACAATTTGGAAAGGAAATATAAATACATCCTGGCAAATTAAGTGAAATAAGCTGTCATGAATGCATATTGCGTAAGTGAGACAGACATGTATCTGTTTCTCAGGATATTTTATAGTTCACACACACACACACACACACACACACACACACACACACACACACACACACACACACACACACACACACACACACACACAGACTTTGAAAACAGCAGTAGTGCAATGATGGATTTTTGTGTCTTTGTATTCAGATGAAGGTATGTCCATATCAATACAAGTTACTGACAATATCAATGGAATATAATCATGGCAGTCCAACATCCAGTGTCACTATAAACCCATACCAAATGTAATTATGCAGTTATGCTCTGTAATGCTGCAGTTTGTTTGACAATGATCCAAGTCCTGATATATCATTTGGAAGTGCATTGCTGTAGGGCACACATGAATATTAGAAGGTATGTGTTCAGTGAAGTACACGTTACTGCCCATATCTTGTGTTTATAAATGCATTTCCTTGTATTGGAGGTTTACAGCCAATAAGCAGAGTTAAGCATGCTATACACCTCTTCACAAAGTGCATCCCCAAGAAACTGATTTGGTCAGATGATGGAAAAGTATTAGCATATGCTTGATTTGAATTTCAGGAATTCAACTTGGACTTTTGAAGTAGCAGTGCCCACTGATGTTCATTGACAAAATCTGCACAAATAGGGACATACATTAACTGACCTGATTGGGGTTCACTCCATAACACATTGCAAGATATGTCATCTGAGAAATTGCTGGCAGTTAGTATGATGTGCATGCTGTAGTCTATATTTGAAATGTTGGGGCCAACGTTTATTGCATCAGTAAATGTCAGCCTTGCCTTCCCCATTTGCATAGTGATAAGTGCCAGGCCAATACAGTTCCCTACTTTAAGAAAACAGGGAAGGATTTAATGTAGTACACTTTTCTTCACAAAAACAGGCTCAGCGGCTATGGACAGTACTGAGTGTGAAGAATACATCTGCTGCCTAGGTTTCTCTGTGGCACAGAGTATAAAAGCAATGACCTCTTTGTTAGACTGTAGATGAGCCAGAGTTCAAATCCAGATGTCATTAGCTAGGTAAATGTAATCAGGACTGCAAATCTGACAATCAATGAGTACAGAAAAGTGTGCGTCTTCCCCAGATAGGATCAGGAATGCCTATCTCATTACACTTATAAAACTAGTAGCTGTTTTGCAGATCTCACTGCAAATCGCAAGTTAATTATGTGTACAACTTTCTTCAAATGACAAGGGGTGGTACATTTTTTTGAAATTATTATTATGACTGAGCAGATATGCTAACTATTTGTATAGAGCCAGATATCCCAAAAAGTGTGTGCAGTATGCTTCTTCACAGTAAGGGCAGTTTCCATGTCATATTAGATGAACATTTCACCCATCTTCACTTGAACATGACACAAAGGGAATCCTACAGCAGATTTTGAAACCTTGCACACTACACAAGCAATGATCACATAGTGAATTAAGGTAACATGTTTGTATTATCCATCAGCAGGGTCATGCCAGTATGCAAAAACCCTGAGATGACCTGTACATTCATCAGCCTAATGGTTTCACACCTGTAGGTAGGGGTGGGAGCGGAGGTGCTTACAAGGAAAGATGGACATGCACACACTTATGTGGATTTTAAACTAAAGAAATATATTATTATAGAGGAGCAAATATGTAAAGACTCTTGAGGGTTTTTGCAAGCGGTTAACAATTTGGAGTTTAACCAAGACTACAACTTCTTGACAATTGACGTCAAAGACCTCTATACAGTAATAACACAAATCACAGGACTGGATTGGACAAGGGAATTCCTATTAAGCAAGGGAGCACCAGGAGAAGAGATTGACTTGACATTAAGTCTATTACATCTAATTTTGAGTAATAATTATTTTCTTTTCGATGACGAGCTGTTTCTTCAAATAACAGGGGTAGCGATGGGGTCTCCTTGTGGGGGCACTTTTGCAAATTGTGTTATGGCCCACTGGGAGAATCAAATCCTATTTAAACAAGAATTTTTCAGCTCAAGAGTCCATTGGTTTACAAGGTGCCTGGACAATATGATCTTACTTTTTAAAGGTAATTTATCAGAGGTTGAAATTTTCATGGGCATACTAACTAACTTGACCCCTTTTTTGGATTTTACATACCAATTTGAAACAAAAACTATTGCCTACTTAGACGTTTTGCTGGATAAAGATATTGTGAATAATAGATATATTGCCAAGAGTTTCCATAAGCCAACATATTCTAATGACTTCCTTCATTTCAGTAGTAATCACCCTCTTCACTGGTAGCGAGCTGTTGTGAAAGGACAGGTAGTCAGGGTGGCAAAAATGATTACATTAGATTCAGGTTTTGAGGGGGACTCTATAAATGTGAAAGAAATGTTCTCAAATAGGGAGTACCCAACCCCTCTAGTGGATGAGATCATTATAGAAGTAGGGAGAAAAAGGCAAACAGGTAATTTCCAACCAATTTTACATAAAGGAGTAGAAAGGCCTGAACAATTTTTGGATTTAAATAGAAGCCTTACAGTAAATAAGGCTAAGTCAAATTTTAGTACTAGCTTTATTACAGTATTTTCAAATGATGCTAAATAATTAAGGGCTATTTTGATAAAAAACTGGACCTTTATTAATGAAGATGTGAATCTGAGAGACAAGTTGGGTTTGGAGCCTAAAATTACTTTCAGAAGAGGCCCTAATTTAAAGGATTTACTGAACAGGAACATAAAATCTTATGTTCCAAATAAGGGCATTAGAAAGTGTGGCAGATGCCCTTATTGTAAACACATGGTTCTTCTTTCTCTTTAGGGAAAATAAATTATATTCTGACAGGGAAATATGATTGCAATACCAAGGGAGTTGTCTATTTAGCTAGATGTAAAACATGCCCCATATTCTATATAGGAAAGATGGAAAGGCCATTAAAACAAATAATTTATTAATTCATTCATTCATTATAGCATGATGAGACAATATAAAAATAATGCACTGGCAAAACATACCCTGGAATGTGTAGATCATTTATTCCATTTTATAATTATTGAAAAGTTGGAAGTTGGCACTAGAGGGGGCCATTAGGCTTTAAAACTTGAAGAGAGAGACAGTCACTATGGCAACTGAAAACAAATGCATCTGCCTATCCAGGACTTAATGAATGTTGCTCACTGAAATGTGTCCTGAAATTGAAAGCTTTGCTGCGATGAAAAACATTTTATTCTTACATTTATTTTTATCTTTGTTACATATTATATAAACATGTTGCATATATGTATAGGTTTGCATTTATACATACAGAAAGTTTTATACTTTATATTTTATATTTTATAAATGCAAGTGGGAGGGTTATGATGTCATTGCTTATTCATGACTATTTAAACTGCATAGTGTTTTTACAATGTGTTTGATGAAATTTCTTCATTGCAAGTGGATGAATGTGCTCACATTAAAAAAACTTCAGTAATTTTTCTTTGAAAAGGAGTGGTGTTTCATCTTCTGAATACTTTTGCTTTTTAAGTCTTCAGTTTTTAACAGTTCGATGGCAAAAACTTACCAGATTTTGCCCCAGGACATGAACAGCCATTTACAACATCTTGGCATTGGCGAGCAATGCCAAACTCCACACAAATACAAAGGACAAAAATTTCTTGCCATGATTATGGTGTGTGATTCTATTTTTTGACCAGATTAAAGGTGAAAATGAGGTAGATAGGAAAGTGGTGAAATTGAGGTGGGGCAAGTAGGGAGAAGAACAAAGGGAAAACAATAAAGAAATTTGCAGAACAGAATTAGGAAAGAACCATATAGCTCCACTTCTTCAATGCAGTGATTTGCATGTGTAGAGAAAATGTAATAAACTTGGACTGTCACCACACCACAGACGGGTAATAACAAGGCAATGATGGTGTATAGCCAATTGGAACAAATCAAGTATGCAGAGAAGACACATATGTGAAGTGGAGAGCTATGTATACAACATTTTTTTTTTTTGTGGACACGTGCCCATATTTTTCTTTTGGATTTCAAAATGAGAGGAATGTTGGGGAAGGTGCAATGGATTGTGAAAGTCTGGTAGGTAAGATAGTTAAGGAAGCAGGTGCAGACAAAGAGGGATGATGATGGACACAAAAGGTTGGGGAACATCATGACTGGGGATAGATAGAGGACATCAGAGGCACATCCCCGTTAAGTGTGGGAAAAGTGAGAATCTATTCCTCACCCTCAGAACTGTCATCTCTGTCCCCTTCCTCAGTTTCCTGGGAGACAGCTTAATGTGAGGATCTCTTTTCTGTTTTAATGATCAGCCTCTCCAAGTGACTGATGTGGTCACCAAGGCCACTATCTCTTACCTCACACACCATCTGTGGCAGCTGCTGGTGGGTGACATAATCAAACGCTCCAGCAATATTCCTAGAGGATACCAATGCACCAGCAGCCTAGGCAATGCTACCTGATGTGGATGGGCCAGGTAGCCCAGGGAATGTGTAGGCAGTACTGCCAGGTTGCATCCCAGAGGTGCTGGATGTTGTTGTGGCAGCCGGTGGAGGGTTGGCAGGTCAAGCCAAAGTGGCTGGCCCAGCTCCCTGTGCTGAAAAGCATTTGGTTTGTTGTCAGAAAGGTATGATATCAGAATGGTTTGATTCTAGGTAACCTACAAAAAAAAAACAAAAAAAAAACAAAAGGGGTGGGGTGAGACAAAAAAAAAAAGAGAGAAAATAAAGACCCATGGTATGTCACATTCATGCTTTATTACAATAACTATCCTTTTATTATTATGGTAGCTATATATCTTTCACAATCCAAAAAATGACTGTGAATTGTTACAAGCAGTCCTTGGAATATGTATGTATTCCACATACTGTATACTTTAAAGGATACTGCAGACTAATTTAACAACATGGCATTAAAACCAATATTGCTGCATTTCAAATATAGAAATTACACTTATTGTATGTCGATCTATAGATTACTTGTGGGAAATCACCCCACATAATCTGACTACATTATTACACTTCCTTTATACAGTTACCAAGAGCTAAAGAAGAGGGCATGCATGCTTGCTGCTACAGCAAAGATATGCATGCTGAACTTGATACTGACCTAGGGAATCAGAATATATTTATTCCAGTCAGGGTTTGGTGTGCTGCATTCATAATCCTTGCCTCCCTGAGTCACTCCATCCTCTCAGCATATGCTTCCTTGTTAATCAAAATTTCATCTGCGGCTGTAAAGTAGAAAATGAAAGAAGAGACATGAAAGCATATGCATACCATTCTGGCTATCTACAGCATTCCATAATATTTAAAGTTGCTTGATCTGTATACTTACACGAATGTAGAGTGTCAGCAGTTCTACAATTCAACCAGCCATTGGTTAAGTTGTGCCTGCCTGCCCCTCTTTAGACCACTGTAGTGGTGCCTACACTACTCCCCAGTGCATGGTACGCCAGTTGTACTAGAGACAGCCTTGGCTATGCCTTATACTGAGACATGGTATAGTCCCCCTACAGTAGCAGCCTATGGCTGTAGCACTTTACGAGGAGTGCAACAAATATTTTTGACTCCTCCACACACCCAACTTTGTCCCCTGTGTTTGGCACCATCCTTCCCATCTCCTGCTATGTCAGCAAAGGCCCTCCAACAATAGTTGCAATGTTTTCCCACCAATTTGTGATATCACATTTTATGACTAGTGCACAAACATGCTCATCCACGCCAACCACATTTGTGCAATGATAAGCTAAGAGAAATTTGTCAAGCAGAGAAGAAGGGCATTTATGAAACAGCAATGTTGATCTCAGACTTGGCATTGATTTATGGCATGTGTGCTGCTATACCTGGTCACATTTTGTCCAATGGTCAACACTGAAATTCAATGGAATGACTTGGCACATATTTTGTAGGGACTTAAACACTATTAAACATAATTTGTACAATGTAGAATTCAAACCTATGTAAAAGGGAACCTGTACATTCTCAAAGAGATGATAATTCCTCATTTCCACAGAAGAAGTGCTTTCCTAAACTGGTCATTACAGATATACAGTTTAAAGAGGGACAGGTGCTATACTTTAAGTCTGTATGAGTGTGACATGACTATTCATTCTCATCTGTAATGCAGGACTAATATCTGACAATATATTGGAAACTAATAGACTTGCATGACTTTAGTAATAGAGTTTTGAGTTAAGATACATACCTCACAATACATTCTGTTTTACTGTTATACTTGGGTTATAGGATGGCTGTAGATGATTTTCAGTAAACTATTGTATCTATAATTGATAGGCAACTGTAGTTTTTATTAAATAATAATCATTGTCATGCTAAACCAGTTGCACACATAATACATATTATATGTACAAAAGTATAAGTATGTAAGCAGTGATAATATCCTTCTGTCAATTAACCTGCTATACATAGCTATTGGTAGGTAGTGTTACATTTATAATCAAAGTTTTGTGAAAAATGACAGTGGGACACCCTTACTAAAAATTAATGTGTGCTGGATTTGAACCCTGGTACGTCTGTGTTCTGACCATGAACTCACTGCCCTTAGACATAGTATCACAGGTGAAACTAGGCAGCAAGACTGTTTTCCACAATCAGTACTGTCCAGAGTGCTGATGGTCACACATCACCTCTTAGCCTGTTTGCACTAAGGAAAGCAAATCAAATTAAATTTTTCACTTTTTCTTTTAAGCAATAAACTCAGTGCACAGGCCGACAATACACAAATGTAAAAGGCAATAGTGCACATATATTATTTGTGTAAATAATCATTATGACCCTTCCTCAGTAAAAATAGCTACTGTGGGACTCCAACACTGCTTTATTTTTGTTCTGTCTTTTTTATCTCGATGTATTTGCACCTCGTACCACAGAGACAGTTGAATAATAAGTGACATTTCTGCAGTCATTACCATCCATGTTGCTGACTGCTGCATAATGCTGCTAAGCTTGTTTGTACTCTAGAAGGCAACTGACATTAAATTTTCAGTTTTAAGCATATAATCGTGTTTGTGCTGTGCAATGGGTCGTGCACATGGAAAAACAAAAAAAAAAAGAAAAAAGGATTAAAAAAGGGAAACAAAGGTTAAACAATTATACAGCTCTGAATTGGAACCATCAGAGTACTGCACCTGCACAACACAGTTGTGGTGGGTTATCTCTCTTTGCCATTACACAGTTTTGCAATTGCACTCAAATAATGTGCATGCAACCAATTAAAATTTCAGATGCAGTAATAATTCATACAACTGGACATTCTCAGTTGATTGTAAATGATTATATAACATATTTAATGGAATGACTGATCACGTATTATTTATGAATATGTTTGCAAAACTGCAGTTTGGCCTTCTGTTTGTATTCTGTCAATCATTCTCTTTTCTTTGCTTTACTACCACACATGCAATCTCTAGTGCATATTCTCTCATCTTTCTTTCAAGGTGTGATACAAATACATGGCAGACAACTACAGTTTTCAGCAAAGGCATGAGACTGTGCTATTATGCCAAGGAAATATACATGTGGGTATTTGTTTTTGTTTAAAAGCTCACTGCAGTTAGTTACACACTTTGTAAGTGTATCCTCACTGACACCCCCACTTCCATGAAGGATGGCTGTGCATTTCTATGTTTTGCTTCAGTCAGAGTAATCACTTACAGTTGCAAGCTATTAGCAACTAGCAGTGGTGTGGAAGTTACACTATGTTTACATCTGCTATTCAAAGTCAAAAGTTTGGTATTCAGTAAATTCTAATGATTTCACACCTCATTTGCATCTTCAAAATGCTCAGAGGGCTGAATCTACACTGAAAGGTAACCATGTAGTTAGGGAACTTGGAGGAAATGAGACTGTTTTCAGTCATGCTTATTGCTCCACTTGTGGGAGTATAGGGATGAGTATACAGCCTGCATACCATTGCTGGAGCCTTCCTGTGTCCTGACAGAGTGCTCTTCAAACTATATGGAGATAAACAGAGCTAAGTATATTTGTCTGGCACTTCAGAGTTGTGTACTGTTAATTGTTGCTTGACTAATTTTATATAATTTCTGGCTGACTTCAGAGTTGTGCACTGTTATTTTTGCTTCACTGTATAGTTTTTCATATCTCTGCTGAAAGTGTTTTTTTCCATACCGACCCTCCCTATTCCTGTCTTGTTTAAATTTAGAGGCTTTTGCTTTTGCCAACCCCCACTGTAGATTTGATCTGGGATACTCCCCTCAGTCCCATCTCTTTACCTCATTCTATCTAATAGACTCCTTCTGCACTTGTTTTTAGTCATTTTAATTTAATTGCATTTTTAAACTGTTTGGTCTAACATTGCTACATACTCAAGTGTGTTAGCTTGCACTGCATTTGAATTGTTTTTAGTGCTGCTTTAGCTACTTTTCTGTATAAAAAAATGTAAGCCTGTTTCCTACCTTTCCTGTAACTAGTATAGTCCAGATTCAGATTTGCTGTATCCAGGACTGTATGTAAGCATCTGTGCCCCCAAGCTTTATATGCTGGAAAGAAGCCTTCTAGCTTATCAGTGGGAGTGGTAAGAACTAGATAACCTATCTACCACATAAGGAGTGGTTCTGGCCCAGAAATTGTAGTTATTGGCCATTTGGGCAGTTTTTTCCATCTCTCTATCAACTTTCTGATTTAAAAACCCGCATTTGCACTTGTTTCCTCCTTTCCTGTAACTAGTTTAGTCCAGATACAGATTCTTAGTTTAAGCACTTGCATTTGCTTATTCATGATCAGCACTTGTTCAGAACTTGTTGTAAGCACTAAATAAGCTACTAATTGCTACAGCACTCAACCTTCCTCATTACCTAGAGGAAAACAGTTTTTGTACTTACTTTCCTCACTTGCTTAGAGAAAAACAGCTCTTGTACTCACTTTACTCACTTATCAAGAGGAAAATATTTTTTTTTATTCAGGCATGTTCAAGGGTCAGCTCCCAGTGTTCTCTCCTGTCTATCTGATGAATCTGGGCATCTTGGGGCAATGTAGAAATTACCTCATGTACACAGACAACCCTCTCCTACCACCCAACACTACAACCTGTGAAAGATGCACTTATCTAGCCAAACTGGAGGTAAAGCTCTCTCCAACCAAGACTGAACTTGACAGTCAAGAGGAGAAGGTATAAACTTGCATCACACCACACTCATCACATAGTCTCACTAAAACTACACCATGAAAATTCACACATAGAAACACAAAATCATTCACGGAGGCTCTCAATAATAATCTGCTCAAGCAACAGAGACCTCCAAAGCAGAAATGCAAGCAACCTCCACCCTCCAACACAACCCAAATGACACACAGCCTGCAGACTCAGTGTGCCACTCAATCACAGCCAATAAGGCAAAACAACATACCCAACACACTAGTCATAGGTGACTCTATAGTCAGGCACACTGATGTCCCACTCACCAGACTAAACAAGGAGAAGGTTACTGTCAGCTGCGTTTCAGGTGCCAGGATCCACCACATAACGCACGCACTCAGGTCACTCCACAACAAGTACAAATATGACTCTGTCATTGTCCATGGTGTGAATGACAAGAGATGTACCTCCCTGGATTACATGGAAAGTGTGATGGAAGAGCACTCTGATCTTGTAGCCAAGGCAGGTATGACCCTAGCCCTGAGTAGCATTCTGCCATCATCCAGAATGATACCACAGTACAAGGACAAAATGATTGACTTCAAGAATTGGCTAAGCTTCTGTTGTCATTCTAAAGGGATCCAGCATCTGTCTGCCTAGGATGACATGGTCAACAGACTATGATGCTTTGCCAAAGATGGCCTGCACCTGTCAGCCCTGGGATTCCGGATACTGGCTAAGGTTTTTGCCACCCGTATAGTGCCTTTTTAGGCAAGGTTCAGATGTCAAATTCACCACCATAACAGGAACAGGCAAGCAAAAACTGAGGGTGATACTGCTCAATGCTAGAAGTCTAAATCTCAAAATGCACTCACTCAAGGCACTCCTTAAAATGGAGAACATTGATATCTGTGCAGTGACTGAGACCTGGTTCATGGCTCCAGAGAGCACCCCTGCACTACCAGGCTATAACTCATACCACACTTTTCGGCCATGTAACCTGGACCAGAATACCAAAGGTGGAGCTGTGTCCATATTAATTAAGGATATCCACACCTCCAGGCTAGTTGTTTAGCATAATGCATCCGAGGTTATCCAAGTGCAACTAACTAAAATTGCAATCCAAATTGTAGCTTGCTACAGATCCCCCACCATGCCCCAGGATTCCCACTCCTCTTTTCTTGATGTACTGGAAAATATTAGGGTTCAACCAAACACCCTAATAATGGACGATTTCAACTACCCCACCATTAACTGGGAAAACTACTCACGTACCAACTCATTTGCTCAATGCTTTCTGGAATTCATAAACTCCAATGTCCTGGATCAACTTATCCACACCCCCCACCAGGAGCAACAATATCCTAGCTCTAGTCATTACCAACATGAGTGATCGGTGTTTCACACCTGAAGTCAATGCCTCATTGGTCCGATCCGACCATAAGCTAATCACCCTAGATATCCATATCCTGCCCCCACCCCCATTAAGGAAACCATGGTAAAAAATTTCTCCAAAGTCAACTTCATGCTTCTTAAGACAGAAGTGGTGAACTTCATGACACTCCTGCAGATGGACAATACAGTTACGACTACTGAATTCTACACAATTGCACTTTATAAGCACTTACACGAGTGCATAGGTCATGCTATCCCAAACAGAACCAAGACACTATCCTCCAGAAAAAGGAAGCCAATCTGGTGGTCCCCTGCCATAAACAAACTGTGCAACAGAAGGAAGAAACTGTTGCAAAAGAGAGTAAAATGCTATGAGTGGAGGAGCTCCCTGGTCAGCCTCAAGTAAGAAGCTGCGATCCCTCATAAAATCCTCCAAAGCTAGCTATGAAAACAAAATCGCCACTGATTCTAAAGACAACCACAAAGCATTCTATAGCTATGTCAAGAATCTCAATGGCAGCACTCAGATCTGCTCTGAGTTACAGCACAATGGCACTAAATATACAGACCCAACTGATATTGCCAACATCTTGGCAGACAGGTTCAGTGCTAACTTTACCCCCCTCTAATCCCATAAAGGGCCCATCACTATACCAAAAGAATGCAAAGTTCCTGTAATCACGGCTGCACAGGTAAATCCCACACTCTCCAAAGTAGGGAACAGCATCTGTGAGACCAGACAACATCCCAGGCTGCATTCTACACAAACTACAGAATGAACTGGCACCCAACCTAAGTACCATGTTCAATCATAGTCTCACCTCAGGCTTTCTGCTCACTGAATGGTGCACAGCGACGGTTATCCCAATCCACAAAGTGGGAGCCACCTTGGACCCCGGGAACTACCACCCCATTAGCCTGACAAGCCTGGTCTGCAAGGCCATCATGGAACTTATAAACAAAGACAATTGGTAATCTCCAGACTCTGGACCCCACCCAGTTTGGGTTTGTAAAAGGCAGATCATTTCTCCAAAACCTGATAGACTTCTTTGAAGTAGTCACCATAGCCATAGACGAGGTTAAGGTGGTTCAGACAGCCTATCTAGATCGTGCAAAGGCTTTTGACACCATCCCCCACTCTGGAATTATAGATAAACTCACTAAACTAGGTATAAATCCCTATGTCACAAGATGGGTTGCCAACTGGCTTACTGACAGAACCCACACTGTGAAAGTAGCAGACTACAAATCCGACTTCAGACCAGTGACAAGTGGAGTACCACAGGATTTAGTCCTGGGTCCTCTCCTGTTTGGTATCTATTTCTCTGAAGTACAGGCTAACACAGAAGGCCTTTGGCTAATGAAGTTTACAGATGACTGCAAACTAGGAGCCATAATCAAAACTCCTAACGATGTGAACATCCTACAAAAGAGCCTCACTGAGAGAGATGCCTGGTGTCAAAGCCATGGCCTCAAGCTCAATGCCAAAAAGTAGATTGTCATCCCCTTTGGTAAAACCTCTGTACCCATGATCTACAACATAGGTGGTAACATACTTAACACCGAAAGTGTGATAAAAGACCTTAGGACACAGGTGGACAGTACTCTCTCCTTTGATAATCACATTACCACAGTAGTTAGGAAATCCTTCTATGTAGCACACCTCATCACAAAATGTTTCTCATCCAGAAAAAAAGAGGTTGTTGTTCCCCTCTACTCATCACTCATTAGACCTATTATAGAGCATAACGCCCCTTTTGGTATATACCTCACAGGACATCTACAATTACTGGAAAGGCCACAGAAATACCTCACAAGGAGGATTACCAGCCTCAAACAGATGCCCTACGCAGACCATCTCAAAAAACTTCAGCTTTGCTCTGTCACATATCACCTACTCAGGGGTGATCTCTGTCTAACATACAAAGCTATGTCAAACCCAGAGCTGTTGGACATGCTCCACTTAAAGAAATCCCAATCCCTCCGAGCTACACGCTCTAGGGACCTAAACCTTGTCACCACAATAAGCAGAACATGCCGGAGGGAGAGATTCCTGTCCCAGAGACTTCCCATATTCTGGAATAAACTACTTATTTATGTCAAACAAAGCTCCTCATTAGCACTCTTCAAGAAAAATATTGATGATTGAATGGGAAATAGGAAATTCACCCCGGGGATCACTTCTGTGGCTCTGCTCAACAGTGGCACAGGAAAATGATTTTCTTGGGTGGCAAAAGCCAGGATACCTTTTTGACTGGGCTTGTATAGGCCCTAGGGCTGATAGCCTATAACCCACCTATGAACCTATGAAGATTCGGAATGCATTTTCTGTGGTGGGTATTTCAGTTGCATGGGTTGGTTATTTGGTAAACTGCATAAGTATATATTACAGATGTCAGTCATGCCAGATATTGATGGCATTGCTGAGCAACTTATACACATTCTATGTAGCTACATTTTGAAGTACCAATTAGGCATTTTGTTTCTGCCATTCATTCATGTTCTTTCACATTTATTTTTCTATTAAAGTTTCGATACTTAGCTTGATAGCCTTGCAGTTACAACTGTTATCAGTTGGGGCTGACTCTGGCATTACATGATGAAGTAAAGGTTGTGATCATTGCCTGTCATCAGTTTTACTGTATGTATGTCCATAGCATAAAATGTGTACCCTTTAGGTGTTCAGCATGTGCACTATCCATTATCTCTTAGCAAGAGGGAGGGCATATTGTGCATGCCTACATATAACTTCACCCACAGGGACTGGATTTTTCCCTGCTGACTCCTTACCTATGTGTGAATGTGTTGACCTAGCCAGTGGTGGTGGAACCTTTGCTCCTAACCCTAGATGTTTATGCTGCAGATTTTTTTTTTGCAGGATGACATTTTGTAAAATAACACAGACTGTGATTATTTCAGCATAAGTACAGTAATCATACTGCAGACCCCCACCCTCAATGTATCTAAGCAATGAAACTGTGACTTCAACAGCCCAAACACATTATCCATGATATTTCTGAGTATATGCTTCATTATAGCATTCCTCAGTGGGTGTGAGTGTTTGAGGATGTAAGGTATTGCCATCTGTATCAGGGAGATTAGGGCAGTGCATGTATAACATATGCCGGCATAGTTAAAAATGTATCAACAGTGTTATTATAACTGATTACATGTTTATGTTTATGTTTAAATGAAGAATTCTGGAAGGGAAGAGTAGAGGTTTTTGAAATTGTTCTATAGTTTTTTAAATACTACAACAGATCTTAGAAAAGCTCTGAATGTGTACTGTACTAAAGTCAGATGATCAAATTTCATGTCTGATGTCATTCTATAACTAGCACTGAGAGGATTGAACTCACACAGCAGCTTGTTTTTTGTTTTGTTTTATTTGGAACCTGATATAAAAATCTATGATAGTCATCACAGTTCAGTTAGTTGTTCAATTAGTTAAGTGTAATTTGGAAGCTCATCACCTTGCCTTGTAGAAGTAAACATCTTAGCGCTGTCATGCTGTATTAATTAAATTAGCTAGGGAGCAGTTATTCTTTAGACAGTCAGGAAATACAGTGAGATTAAATAAGTAGTGTTTTTCTGCATCTGATTTAATCTGTCCATCTGTGTTATTTTCATTTCTCCTCTGATTGAAACTTTGATCTTTATTGCACTTAGATGCTAGTAAATATGTGCCACCCTTTCCCAGGAGTATGTTTGTGTGTGTGTGTGTGTGTGTGTGTGCGTGTGTGTGTGTGTGTGTGTGTGTGTGTGTGTGTGTGTGAGAAAATCAAATACCCAGGAGTGGGGGTGTCAGCTACTTGGAACTGGGACACAATGCTCCAATGTGTGTCTTGTTTGGGATCTGGAGAAACAGACAGTCCAGTCCCAGAACTGGAGAGTGTTCCCTGTGTGCTCTTGGGGAAACTGTGCATGATGCAGAGAGCTGCATTTTAAAACACTGTGTAAGTCCATTAATGCTTTTAGTGGTAGTCTTTCATCACTGTTAGTGGTGAGGATTGTGACTCATTGATTACTGGCCTGGGAAAAGACAGGCCACCACAAGGAGTATTTCTGATGGACATCACCACCTATAGTAGAGTCCATACCCTGCATCCCCAGTAAATGGCCTTGTGGCACATTACCGCTAAAAATCCTCTGGTAGGGCTGTGAGGTATGCCAAATATGGGAATTCTGGTAATTGCCAAGATTACCAGCACATACATTCGTAATGATTTCCCTAGCATTACATATGATCTGGAAGTTAATAGAGTGGAACCCCTTTCTGTTTATATACACCCTTCCCTATTCTCCATGTAGTGCTTTGATCTCAATGTACATGCATTTTATGGGACCCAGGATGTCAGGAAAGTGTGCTATGGGGTAGAATTCCTGCATAGTTCTAGCTCTGTCCTTAGGGGATGGGGGAGGGGGAATATATATAGTTACTGGTATGTTGTTGCATAGCATTCAGGAATTGGTGTAGGATCCTGGATGCTGATGCCTGTGACACCACCAACATGTCCCCTGTGGGTCATTGAAAGGTTCCTGTAGCTAATATTCTAAGTGCTGCTACACATACCTTGGTCTTCACAGGTATTGGTTCCCCTTGGTTTGCCCTTGGTCCCAGATGGGGAAGACAGAAGATGCAGAGTTCTTGGATTGTGTCTCTATCCACACTGTAGTGGTCTATTATTTCCACCTTGTGCAGACCATGAAAATTTAAATGGGGTCTAAATGCCCTTCTCCTCTTTGCCTGAGGTCTGTCATCATCAGCAGTAGCATATACTTGAGCCTGTTGCACATACATATGAAGAAGAGCAGCAGCCCCTAACATTCTTTCCCTCCAGTGTATTTTCCTTGGCTGAATTCCAATAGGTTTTGGAATACAAGGCAAAAGGCTACACTAAGTCTACACAATTGCTTTATAGATTGTTGAATAGCTCTACCATCTTGAATATGGTGATTAGAGAAGAATTCAGATGCTTAAGCAGTAATTAGCATGCCATGATGTTTACCATGTTTGCACTGCTCAAACCATCATCCTATCATGTATGCAAGTTATGGTGTGATGTGCATACAGTTTCAGTGAGCAGTGTAGGTTTTTTGACTCCTGCCCATTATCTTATACTAAAGTACTGTGACTCTTCCATATACTTTATATATGTAAGAAAAAAAGCAGAAATGTTCATCCCATTACTGCTGTGTAAATAAATAAAAGATGTTCAATATTTTTCCCCATCATTGAAGATAAGCTGCATTGTAATAAGCTAACTGACTGGCAGGTATAGTTTTGGAGTTGCAGAGTGAGATCCTGTTTCTGCTTTTCCAGTCTTTTATCATATGATTAATTTTAAAAGTGTCCATGCACATAGATAAATACATTTGTATAATTTTAGATAACTGGTGCACTACACCCAATGAAATTACAGCAATAGCACATTTAATTATACAGAGGAATTATGTTTTATTCTGCCTCTGCCTTAGTTGCTGATGCACTAAAGCAAGTTAGAATGATACTTCAACTCTTCTGAAAAATAAGTACAGTTTTAAAAAAGCTGGCAAGATAATAGTTTGATTCCTGAAAATGTACACTGAACATACTAGGTGTTATAGGGTTCATGCTGGTATAAAATGCTACCAAAGCTATAGCTATGGATAACTACATATGTCTAAATGTGAGTTACATTAGAATTATGGTGAAAAATGCTGACACTCCAAAATTATGAAATGTGGTATTCTATAAAGGGATTTTTTGCTGGTAGGGGTTGATACCCCCTTTACCACTAATGTGAAGTGCAAAGGGCTTCATCCCTCATACTTCTCTTACTAATTATAGCCAACTACTACAGGGTACTACCAATTTGGGTAAGGAATTCAAATTATTATTATTATTATTATTATTATTATTATTATTATTATATATTATAAGACCAGCAGAGTGGCGTAGTGGAAGTGTACTGGGCTCATAACCCAAAAGTCAATGGATCAAAACCATCCTCTGCTATGGAAAGGGTAGAAAGTTTGGGTGGCACAGTTTTGCAGCAGTAGCATTGTTGCCTCACAGCAAAAGAATCTGCGGTTCGATTCTGGGCTAGAGTGCCATCTGTGTGGAGTCTACATGTCCTCCCTATGTTCGTGTGGGTTTCCTCTGGGTGCTCCGTTTTTCTCCCATGTTACAAAAACATGTGTCTGGAGCATTTCTCCCTGTGTCTCCACTGAAAATTGGCTTCATTCCAAGTCGGACTTTCCTAGTTAGCAAATTTTAAATAAATAATTTATTATAGAGAAGTATGATCAGGTCACTGATTATAACCCATTTATTATGTGTTCCAGGCATGGATGCCAAGAAATTCAATTTGAGAGTGAAGCCTGAACAGTCAATCTTGGCATTCATGTCGAGAACACATAATCAAATGTTATGATCAGTGACCTGATCATAACTCTTTGTTGAGCATGGAGCTTTATGTGCTCCATGTAGCACTAGTTATAGTAAAAAAAGAAAAAAACACTAAGGTGTGGATTCAATAAAGCCTCCATGGGCCGCTAAAACTGTTTGACTCACACATGCTAGTGTTCTGTTTTCTTTTCAGTAAGCAGATGTACATGGCACATTGTGCCAAGCTAATTACAAAATAAACAGCTGAACAGTATGCAAATTAACCAATCTAAGGTGGAGGAGCTATTCAACAAGCTGTAAAGAAATCATGTAGACTCAGTATAGGTTTTCCCTGTGAATTCCAAAACCTATTGGAATACGGCCATGGAAACGTCTGTACACAGAAACAATGTTAGGGGCTGCAGTTGCACTTATACGTGTGTATGTGCAACAGGCCCAAGTTTATGCTGCTGCTGCTAATAGACCTCAGTCAAGAAGGATAAGGGTGTTTCGACCCAGTTTAACTTTCCATGGTCTGCATGATGTGGAAATTGTAGAGTGCTACAGGGTGGATAGAGACACACTACAGTAACTCTGCAACCACTGTCGTCCCCAACTGAGAACAAGGGCAAATTGAGTGGAACCAATACAAGTGGAGACTAAGTTATGCATAGCACTTAGAATATTAGCTACAGGAACCTTTCAGAGGTTAACAGGGGATATGCTGGAAGCATCACAGGCATCAGCATATAGGATCTTACATCAATTCCTGAATGCTATGCTACAACATGCCAGTGATTATATACAGTTTCCCCATACACCTGGGACACAGCAGCAACTATGCTGGATTTGTACCCTGTGGCCACTTCCCTGAAGTCCTAGGTGTGATAGAATGCATGCACATTGAAATCAAAGCATCATCTGGAGAGCAGGGACGGGTGTACATAAACAGAAAGGGCTTCCACTCCATTAACTGCCAGGTTGTGTGCAATGCAAAGGGAATCATCCTGAATGTGTGTGCTAGAAACCCTGGCACTAACCATGACTTACATGTCTGGCACATCTCATAACTCTGTCACAGGTTTTCTGGGGTGGTATCCCACAGGGTCATTAACTGGGGGATGCAGGGTATGCACTGGAGCTGTGGCTGAGGACACCCATCAGAAATGTACACCCACCCACTGAAGAACACTATAATGAGGCACATGCTCTAACAAGAAATATCATAGAGTGTGTGTCTGGGCTGTTGAAGTCATGGTTCTAGTGTTTAGATATATCAGGGGGAGCCCTTCAGTAAAATCCCTATACATGTGCTGAAAGTTTTACTGTCTGTGCCATCCTTCACAATATTATTCTGAGAAAACAGCTGAAGCAGGAATACCAAGGGGAAGGGGCATACATCCCACCAAAACTGGCTAGGGAACCACTGCAACATACAGGTTGAGGGGGGGGGGGAGACCAGCGGCCACTGTGAGTGTAGGTAGCTATAGGCATGCACACTATGTCCTCTCCCTGGTCAAAAGGCAATGGATAGCTAACATGCTCACCACTAACTGTGTAAAACCTGCATTCTATGCACATATATACATACAGTAACATTGATGCCAGGCAACATTCATAACTGTTACTTACCCATGTAATTGCTGTTTACTGCTAGCATCACATAGACACAGCCAGGAAGTAAAGCACTTGTAACTGCTGGACTATCAAGATAAGTGTTGAACATGGTATATGACAATAAATACCTAACAATGCAAATGAATGGCAGATCCTTGCATACTGTTACCTACTGATGTAACTAAGTATAAGGTGTGTGATATAAGGTTGTTTTGCTTGTAACGGTTTACCTTCATATTTGCATTCTGCACACGGGTGAACAGCAGATGTTCGAAAGGATGTTTGCAAAGCTTGCAAATGTCGAATGCAAAATGTTTCAAATGTGCAATGAGCGAATGCACAGTGACATTCGCTCATTACAGATTCGGCATTTTGGGGTGGATTGCACTATAGTGGGGATCAGAAAATGCACCCTTTCCCCACTGTAGTGCAATCTCGGAGTTAGTATATTAAAGTAGGGGGGTGTGGGGGGTGCAGGGGGCTTGGCCCCCTGAATTACACTTCATTACACTATGTATTCGACTTTTGTGCTCGAAAATCAGCAAATCTGCTTTTTGATTTGCCTATTTTTATACATTGAAAACTGTTGCAGTTTTGAGTTCCATGCTTACGATTCCCTCATGTGAGCAATTGCACGAGTGATTTTCATCCGTGTAAAGGTAAACCATTTGTAACATATCACATTCACAAGCAAACCAAAATAAGGAATACCAATAGAGTAGTGTATTGTTTACCACAGAAATACCAGGAAGACTACACAATTGCAAGAGCAAAACTCTTGAAACACAACTTCAAATGTGAAAACACACAAATAGTAGTTTGCTGTCCCACCCCAAAACAGTGGGAAAATGATACAATCCAAGAAATAACACATAATGCACTTGTAATAAATGCTTTCCATGCAATTGTTACAAAGTCTGTACACATTTACAACACAAAAGTCAATTGTATATGATTGCTAGTCACCTCTCACTGTGCCCAACACTCCCCTGGTTTTGTCTATGGGCCATCTTAGAAGCATAACACTCCTTTGTCATTAACAATATAAGTACTTTGCATTTCCATGCAATAAGACAGAAGACTATAATGAAACCAATTTTAACAATGACAATTGTAATGACAGTTAATAAGGCTGTTTATCTGTGAAAGTCAATGCATGCCAAAAATGCCTATGCCAGGAGTGAACTATAAGAAGTGCATACAGACAGCACTTTTATCTCGTATTGCATATATATAAAAGTTTTCTGTGTAAGATGTTAACACATGTATCATGTACTTTAAAAACACAAGTGCATATATCTTAGCAACATCAGAAGGCTTCTGTGCAGATAAATCAAAATGAATATCAATCCTCTGTGTTCTATAAATACATAACTTCCCCTTACCTTCAAGTTCCCTAGCTACATGTTTATCTTCTTATGGTGTAGATTCAGACATGTGAGCATGGTGAATATGCAAATAAGGTATGATCTCATTACAATTGTTGAATCTCAAACTTTAGGCTTTGTGTAGCAGATGTAAAATAGTGTAGGTAATGGACTGCAAATGTGAATGATTAGTGGGAAGGAGATGGAATACGCAACAACAATTCAGACTCCCTACCTGCAGTGGGAGTCTCAGCCAAGATACACTTACAAAGTGAAGAAGTAATTGTAGCAAGCATTAAAAATGGAAGTAAACAGCACACATTTCTCAGTTTCTGAGCACTAATAGCCAACCTCTCCTTTCTTTAATGAAAACTGTATTTACCTGATACAAAATGCCCTGTAGACTGCATGTGTGAGAGTACAGCACACATAATTGAAGAATGAACAATATAAAAAGAAGATAGGGCTGCACTGGTGCAAACAATACTCATAAATTGTTGTGTGAGCCTTCATTGCACTACATATGTTACCAAAACATGTACAAAAAACTGAGAAGTGTATGATTGTTATATGTCTTTATACTACTGTGGTGGAAATGGGACTTGCTTATATGCAAAATTATTTTCATTCCTGTTGCAAAGCTATGTCTGTGACAAAGAGGGAAGACTTTGTTTTGTAGGTTCAGTTATCTGAGAGTTCAAATCCAGTGTTATGTAAAAATCTGAAATGTGTATTAAAATGTATTTTGTAATGTTTTTTCCCTTTTTTTCTGTTATTTTCTTATAATATTAATATTTACACAGGGTGTGGCTTAGTGAAAACATGTTGAAATTAATAAATACATTCAATTTAATGTGAAGTTACTTGCATGATAAAGACTGCATAAATTACAACTGTGAATTATGTGTGTGTGTGTGTGTGTGTGTGTGTGTGTGTGTGTGTGTGTGTGTGTGTGTGTGTGTGTGTGTAGCACACCTAGTAAACATGATGAAGCATACAGCATATAGTATATTTAGATCATAGTTCATGTCCCACATTTACCTTTTAATGACAAAACCTAATAAAAACATGTTAAAAGAGTAATGCATATTTAGCTTTGCTTGTCACATTTGCATGTTATTTACCTTCACACAAACATGATCTAATGTACCAGACAACAAGCAGACATTGTCAGTTTCAAAATGGATACATTGCTACTGCTTTTGCTTTCCATTGTGCAAACTCACTAAGCAGCATTGCGTGAAGGTCAGTAAGCTTCCACAACACCTACAGGTCCAGAACAACTGCAGAAATAGGCAGACACTTGTCAATTTCAAAAAGGATACAGTGTTGTATATTGTGCTTGCCATCACAAAAGCCTGCTAAGCAGTGTTGCATGATGTTCAATAACACCTGCAGACCCCAAGAGACACTTGTCAATTTCAAAATAGATACATTCTATCATATGTTATTTGCCACTACACAAGCATGCTAAGCAGCATTGCATGACAGTCAACCCTTATATATAATAATGAATGTGAAAATATACAGCTGCTGCCTAGTTGTTCCTGTGGTAGCAGGTGTAAGTTAAGGGATACAATACAAGTAAGCCTGGGTTCTAATACAAAAAAGGCCAAAGTTTTATTACTGCTGTTCCAGTTTACTTTATATAAAAAATAAAATTAGAAAAATAATTACACATTGAAATAACTACCTATAGCAGGTGCATTGAGCATACACAGAATATCATATATATATATATATATATATATATATATATATATATATATATATATATATATATATTAAATGTGTAACTGTGTATCAGTAGAATTATTGTTCTACTATTAAACATTTTTCTGAACATTCATGTCACACACATACATGGTTAAATACTCAGGTCTTTAATGTATATGCATAACTAATGAGCAGGTCCAAGAAACAATGTCTCAGTTGCAATGAGCACTCTGCACAGTGCACAATAATGGATGCAAAAATACACTTGTAGCCCACCCTTACCTGTGGCAAATGGTATAAGTTAATGCTCACAATACAGGTGATCCAGGGTTCTAATCTAGCACCTTCTCAAATTTATTAATGCTTGTCCACTCAATTAAAAATTAAATAAAAAACAATGTAAACATAATTATAAATAACAATAAGTATGTGTAACACTGGAGCTCATATAAATTTTATGTGTGACTGAGAGTATACTGTCAGTTATATTTCTGTAACTATAATGAACTTTTCTGGCCTTGGATGGACTTCATACTTTAATGATAACCACACAAACATGAATGTATAACCCAGGACATTGTCAGGTCACAAACATATGGTTACCTTCTCACTTTGTCCTTTGTATATATAATTAATGAGCATGTCTAACATACACTTCTTCTGTAACAAGGATATAAAAAATATGAAAGAATGTTTTGTCTATTTTACATAGGCTTGAATGCCACATTGTACAAATTACTTTTATCAATGTGTAAAGACACCAAAAAAAGGTGTTGTCATAGCATTTATACCCCCAATACATGTCTGCAGAGTTAAATCAATTAACAGTTACAGCAGCATCCAAACCAAAAGCTAATGCCAGCTGTCACATTACCCTTCCTAGTTCATAACCTGCCTTCCTCTGTGTTTGCTACTGTTGCTCTCTCTTAACACTGCACAACCATGGTTGGCATGGTTGCTTAGGTTTGCACCCTAGCTTTAAAATGTGATATCTTGAATTGGTGGGGAAAATTCTAACTATGGCTGGTGGAGCTGTATGAACATGGCAGGTGCTAGAAGGGAAGGTGCCCAGTTTTAGGATTAAAGATGGGGTGTAGAGGAGTTCAAAATTTTCACTGTATTCCCCGTGAAGCACCACAGCCATAGGTTACTGCAGCAGGACTGTAGTGTGTCTCAGTACACATCTGATGCTTGGAATCGTCTGGCCAAGGCTGTCTCCAATGCAACTGGCATTCCACACACTGGAGAGTAATGCAAGCAGCATTATAATGACCTGAAAAAGTGCAAGCCAGAGCAACTCTACCAGTGGCTTAATGAGTTTAGGACTGCTGATATCCACATGTTGTGTAAGTATACAGATAAAACTTAAGACTAGATGGAAAGACTGGTATGCATAATGATCTTCTCTTTAACTCCCCTTTTTCTCTTACAGCCACATAAGAGATAGCAGCAAACAGAGATGCCCTTGAGCATTTGGAAAGACTAAGAGAAGCAACAGGTATGCAGCACAAAAGAATAAAATTATTTTAGCTAGAGTATTGCTCTTGAATAATTATTAGCAAATTAAGCATGCATATCTTAACCATAAAATGAAGTATTCATGCCTCAGTCTGTAGCTCAAACCAACTGTAAGAGTCAGTTGTAATACTGTATTCAGATATTGTGGGTTCATATCCCACTGGTAACAAATATATAGTACAATAATTAAAAAAATATTAGATAATAATTTCAACAAAATTATTTTATATTGTAGCAATTTGTTGTATATTACATATGATGGTACTATTATCTTCTTTTTTTGTCTCTTACCCCACCTCTTAATGCTCTTTTTTATTTTTACATGTGTGGTCACAGCATTCTGATGTCATAATTTTTTTGTCAAATCACAAAATGATTTACAGCACAGAAAGGTAGGCCAACCAGTGTGGCTCAGCCTGCCCCCTCCAATGGCTCCTGCACCAATACCCAGCACATCTAGGACTCAACCTGGCAGTACTACCTCTGCAGCCCTTGCACTAGCTTGGCCCAACACATCAGGTAGTATTACCCTGGCAGCTGGTGCAGTGGTACCCTCTTGGGGTATTGGCAAATGTGGTGATTTTGTCATCCACCAGGAGATGTCAGGCATGGTGCATGAGGTTGTGGAAAGCACCAGTGATTCATGCTTCAGCTGAATGGAGAAGTTGCTTGCCAGAATGCTGGACAAATGAAAATGTCAAGCACTCCAGCAACGAGCTGAGTAGGGGGACTCTGATGACAGTTCTCAAGGTGAGGACTAGATTCTCACTGTCCCCATGTTTGATGAGCATGTCCATCCAAAGTCATCTCCCTATCCCCAGTCTTGGTTTGCTCCAACCTGCTGTGTTCCTCATCATTCCTGCCTCTTGTCTTGTTTGTCCTGTTTGTCTGCATCTGCTTCCTCGCCTACCCTACTTGCCTGACCCTAAAATACTTACGTCCCTTACTAACATTCCTCTCTTACTGAAATAAAAACTCAAAATGGGCACCTGCCTCCCCCAAAAAAAATTTTTATACATAGCTCTCCACTTTACAAATGTGTCTTCTCAAGACACTTGATTCAGTTCAATTGGCTATACCACATGATTGCATTATCACCCATTTTTGTTGTGGTAACAGTCCAAATTCAGCCAATATTCTATAAATATTCATTTTACAATGTTGAAGAAGTAGATAGCCATGGCGCTTTACTAACTCCCTCATGCACATTCCTATATTGTTTTCCCTTTGTTCTTCCCCCTGCTTGGCTACCAGTTCATCATTTTCCTATCTACCCCATTTTCACACCTTTAATCTAGTTAAAATAAAGAATCACACATCATGCACATAAATACGAAATCCCCAATGAAGCCCTTCATTTTTTATCTTCTGCATTTTGTATCGCACACCAATGCCAAGAGATGGTGAGTGGCTTTTCTCTGGACAATGCTGCTTAAACTCACTGTGTTAAGGAAAGAAAAAGTTAAAGCAGAATAAAGGCACTCATATTAAAACTTTTGCCTAAAATATTTATTTAGACTGATGACTGTATGTAATTCCATATTTGTACTGTTGACATAAATCACCTGAGTACTGTTTGTTTTATACAGTACTTCACTATAGTCATGCCCTCTCACATTTCCAATAATTACCACATGTAATTATTTAATAACATCATTAATACACATATAAATATATTAAATAGATCTGGATTCAAACCCTGTTTCATCTGTGCTCAAAATAAGAGCTCATTGCTCTTACACCTGCTACCACAGAGTCAGGTAGGTAGCAGGTGTGTTTCTTCTACTCATTACTGCCCAAAGTGCTATACTGTCCAATGTGTTGACTGCCTTGCCTCTCTGCTTAGTGTGTTTGCATGGAGAAAAGCAAACCAATACAACTCTTATAATTTTCTTAAAGAAACAGAGGCCCACATTTGCTCATTTTTTACACATACATGGGGAAAGGAGTATACATATTTTTTTAAGATTATACAATGTATGACACAACACATCTGATATGAAGTAGTTATGAACATCATAGTATCTGTTACCTGTGTCTGCCATAGCCAGTATGGATACGTACTTCTCAAGTTTAGCTAGAGTCCTTAAATGTGTATCTCACATGTGCAAACACTTAGTCGTCAATCGCACAAGGCAGCTGCTCAGCAGTGTGCTATGGAAAGTGCTTATTAGCATGCATTACGTATGTTTACTGTCTAGTTAGTCTTCATCCCCTTAAAGTCTATGTAAAAACACAACCAAAGGGAAGATACTTATATACACTCAGTCATGTGTTACCTGCACCCATGCACTTGAAACTTGGTATCGCAGTACTTGTTCCCAAATATAACTACAGTACAAAAATAAATACAAAAAATGCATTGTTACATAACATGTACACCTTTATAATGATATTGCACATTCAGATCATCTTATACTTGTATTAATGTGGACAGCAATTCTTCACAAATATAAGCACACAAATATGATTACAAAAAATGAGTGTGTCTGTATGTGACAATTTAGATGTATAATGTACACAACATCCTGAAAAACAGCTGCATAGTTCTCATTTCTGCTACATGCATCCCCAACAGCTATTTGCATCTAGTCTGACAAGCTACTTCTTAATGTATATCTGCACATTCACATTGGAAACACAACAGGAAGTGTTACATCCACATTTGGCAAATATGCCCTTCAAAAGAGCATAAGTGTGTATCCTTCTGTCAGCAATTCAGTCCCATGGAGTTCAAATACTTTGACATTCGTACATGGCTACCCAACATTTTCTCTCAAACATCCAGTGATGAAGTCATCCACTATAAGTTGTCCAGCAAGACTGTAAAGTCAGATTTGTGCCATTGTGCTTGCATTAAGTACTACATTCTCTAGCTGAGAATGCTTAGGTAGGGGTTCTAATCTCACTATAATCAACTGGTGTGTCTCCTTCTGTATTCACTTGGTTGACATTCAGAGACCATTTTAGACCAGCATGTGAAACACTCCTATTACCATCTTCTTCTTAACAGACACTGCTGATGCCATCAGCTATAAAGTGTTGTCTGACACTACAAAAGCCACACTTGTGCTGTGGCACTGTGCTCTGTCAATAGTTAGATAGGAGCTTTACTCTTACCGAGGTCAACTGGCATGTGTGTGTTTGTGTTCACTTGGTTGACATTGAAGAGATCATTGTCAAGCAGCATGTGAGACACTCCTACTACCATCTTCATCTCAACATACACTGCTGATGTCATCAGCTCTAAAGTGTTGTCTGGCACTGTAGAAGCCAGACTTGTGCTGTGGCACATACATCAAGTACTGTACTCTGTCGATAGTCAATTAGGGGTTCTACTGTCACTGTGGTCAGCTGTCTTGTGTGTGCATTCAACAATCAGTATGGTGACAAGTTTAGAATGACATGTGAGTCCACAGCTATATCAGACCCTCCTCCAAGCATTTTCTTGTAACATATACAGATGATACCATCCTGTATAACATGCAATCTGACAGTATTCAAGACAAACCTGTGCTGTGGCAGTGACATTAACTTCTATATCTTCAAACTACTTTACTTAGATATATAGGCTTTCTAATCAGACAACAGGCAACTTGAGTGTGTATAGTTTCAGATATTACTTTCAGACAATTATTGAGATGTGACTCCACATCCATATCAGACACTCATCCCAACATATTCTTTTCAGCATACAATGATGCTATCATACTCCATAAAGTGCAACATGACAGTGTTGAAGCCAGACATATATGGTGGTGCTAGTGTTACATTGTATGGAAGTCATCTTGATCTTGTGAATTGCTATTCATTTCACTTCCACTTAGGAAAATCTTTAATGTAGCCCTATGCATCCACCATCCTCTTTTTTCAACTGGCCACATGACATACTTCCTGAAGAGGAGTGGCTGATGTCCTCATGTCAAATATGCATACACACTTCATGAAGCAGAGTCATCCCATGAGCCTCTTCAGGCATCGCCAGATCACTGCATGTGTGATTACTAATTCTGTTCTAGTATTGTGTACAAGTCACACATGAACAGTAGTGTTATGTACTGCAATCAAAACAAAACAGACATATACACATACCGTTACTATCTTCAATCATCTAGATAGATGGAGTTTGTTTTAAATGGTAAAATAATGGACAGGAGTTTATGTGATATTGTCTGTTAGCGTACTAATGTCCTATGATCCTATGAACATTTCACATGTCAAAGTCTCTGTTATTGACATGTGCTATGCTGAGTTGTGGATGTACTGTAGGCTTACAAGAGGGCATTACAATCTGTGATTTGAGATACGTTATTGATGGCTGCTGCTGACATTTGATCACATGTTCCTTCCATAACAGCTGTAGTAATATGCCTCCTGAGAACCGTTGGCCTGGGATGATACTATGTATATTGCTGGCTTAGTAAGGCATGTGTTTTCGTACTGGAGCAGATCAACAGTCTCTGCAGTTCTAATTCCACCATCACAGTGACACTTGCAGTATGGCACAGGTGTGCATGTGTCTACCTACCATCATTAAATGCTCTGTGACAGACATCAATATAAATTCATACTGATTACATGGGCACATAAGTCTTGTTTCATCAGCATGTTGTGATATACACAAAAATATCGCATGTTTAGATTCAATTGCAACTTTGTGGAATTCATTGTATGCCCGATTATGTTGATATTCACAAGGATTATTGAGGTGGTCACCAGCACCATTGTGTGAATATCAGCATTTGTGTCAGTAAATGTTCTGCATTAGCAACAACCAACTCATTTGTAAACTGTCCTTATATAGCTCAAATACAGCTTTCGAGTAAAAAACATATGCATATATTGTGCAATTGATGTAATTACATGACATTGCTAAACTTGTATGACTGTGTGAACAGTATCACTGTATGGTATGTGATGCATAATCAAGGGTGTATTTGGTGGTGATGTCACAAATCCTTTATTTAAATAAGTGTGAAATGTTAAGGGGAATATACAACTTAACACAAAACTGTTTGTGGATGCCATCAGCCATACTCAGCTGGAGAAAATAGGCAGTCTGTTAGCTGACAGTTTGTTTCACACTTCACCCCCCCCCCCATCGCCACTAGCCATCAGCCAAAGTATACATGAAAACATTACTCAGATTATCTTCTGAGGAAAGCATCTCATCTGTGTGCTCCTTATGACTAATAACATAGAATCAATGGACCCTGACAGCATCCCATGTTGCCTATACTGTGACAAAACCTGACCCAGAAGACACAGTTTATCCCTACTGAAACACAGCCTCCAGACAGCTAATGTTCTTGTAGAAGGGTGTACAGTAGCACATCACACAATGCATGGACTTATTGACCCATAATCCTGACACTCTTCAATTGTGAGGGAGATCAATGACTCATCACGGACCTAATTAAAAAGGACACAGGTCATCTCCCGATTGTGTACCAAACTCATGTTTGATTTGTTAAAGGCTCCATTATGCCTGTTAAAACTGTTAGATGTCTTCAGGAAGGTCACTAGGGGAATGCATGAGGAAAACACTATCATCCTGCATAATTTGTCCAGCCCAAGGCATTTGACACAAATCCACGTTCAGGTATTACACAGAAGCTGTCTCAAGTGGGCCTAAACAACTATGTCAAGGCAAAAATGCAACCAATAATCCAAGAAAAGCCAGGTAGAAGGCAGACAGGCAGGCAAAATACAACCACAAACACTTCTCCTTAGGGCAAACTAATCCTTTATTGTTAAAACAACAAGATAAGCACTTTTGTCTCATTTTTAGACAATCAAAGAGACTTCATCAGAGAAAGCAAGCTCATTCAGACTTTGAGCTGCTTTAGTTATCTCTCTGCTTCCACCCTGTAGCTGGCCTTGAAGTAATTTACTGAGGTACAGGATGCGTATTATCCTTCTCAGTAAATCACATGCCATCTGAAACCTTGCCAGCTGGGCAGTACAAGATACTATCTTGTTGTGTGGCGCGACAGTCTTTGCATGGATTCTGTCTACTGCACTCTGTAAAGCAGCAATTCGAGTGTGCATCATCTGCAGAACACCTTCCAGAGACTCTATTCCAGTTGCTTGTGCTAACAAATCTTCATGTCTTGCAACTACTTGCAACTGCAGTTCTTTGTCTAACTGGCTGATTCCTTGACCAAGCTTTGCAAGCTGCTCTGCTATAACTGTGTGAAGAATCGCTTGATCAGTGTATGATTTTACATCAAAGTCTTTCACAAAGTCAGTGTAACATTCATCTTCCAATAACTCTATCACTGCAAATTGTGGACAATCACTGAATCAAAGATTTGTATTGGTATAATGCAGACAGTATTAACACACAAAGGATTGTTACCAGAGCCATGGTGACACAGTAGATGAACACAAATTCATGGGGGGGGGATTATTTTCTTTGTGAAAGCAAATGCATAAGGTAATTACAATACAGACAGCACACCCATATGAGCAGACCAAGTGGTATGTGACCTGTGTACTCAGGTAAACGGTATGTGGAAAATCCACCATGTGCCCACAGTGGTGACTAAACCCTTGTATGTAGCACAACTCCTGAAGATGAGTGGGATATCCACATCAAAGGGCATTATAGTCCCATTATTCCCAGCTCTCATCACACTGGTAATTGATTACAATGCACCCATTTGCATGTACCTCCCAAACCATCTTCCAGGGATGAGTTACTCAAATGTATCACTTTTGCCACAGTGAGCTCCCACATGACTTATCAGCCATACCTAATTATTCTTTTTGTTGCATAACCATTAAGAATTGACAATGCAGAACCCCCATCAAGGTGTTATACAAGATGCATGCGTGCTATGTTTTCCTGTGATGCACACAGTAAATACATAGCTGACATCACTGATGGCATGGGTTACATTCGTGAAAGTGTGCATTGTGGCATATATATGCCATGCAAACCTGCCAATTAGCCAGGACTGCTCATGATTTCAACTACGGGTATTACCAGTGTTCATCTTAATACCTCCAAAAGATGTTAATTTTTGAGGAAGGTGTGCTTGATTCCCCTCATAGATTACTGACAAAACACGACAATTGTACAAGTGTGTTCTTGCAGAACCACATATAATAACTCACAATCACTTATGTTATATCAATGAGACAGATTAATTGTGGCATAATTCTGATATTGTCTGCGATTGTGCATGTGACTGTCAACTGTTATCCATGAGTCTGTTGCTATGTGTCCTGCTTGGTTGTGAGCTATGTTGTCATTACATTCATATTCAGGCAACTCATTTTGCACAGCTTCACAATTTGCAACTACCTTGCTATTGTATCCTTGATAAATGTCTGCTACAGTGATCATGTCAGGATGCTTATATCAGAAAAAATCTTCTCCATTGATATGTCACCATGTGTGACAGTCACATAATATACAACAACTGTGTGATGATATGACTATACCCAAACAGGAGGTGTAAACAGCAGTATGTACTGTACCATGTAGATATGTGATTATTGTTCATGCTACAACTGTCTTGTCTTTGTAGTGTATCTACACTGACCTGCCCTCATCTGCTGTACATTACCATGTTTCACCTCTCCTATTCCCCCGTGTTCATTCCTATAATTCATATGTGTGCCCCTTTTCAGTACACACACTACCCATGAACATGTATTTCTAATGCTGTCTATGTATCCTTGCTGACCATTAACAAAACTTTCATTCAGTATGCCTAAAATAGGTTTGCACACTACTCTGCACTGACTACACTTTTATATAATGCATTAGAGCTGAATACATTGCTTTGTATTAAATCTTGGTAGTCATTGTGATTTTCCAAAGAATCCCATAGACCTAATATCCCCGTAAGTACACAGGTTTACATGTCTGCAGGTGTTCATGCTGCTTAACATGGTTTCCTAGCTGCTAACACTGTTGCTGGCTGCAAAACCCTGCTTGTATTCATGTAAGTGTGATTCGCTGTATGCATTTCTAATGCTGTCTATGTATCCTTGCTGACCATTAACAAAACTTTCATTCAGTATGCCTAAAATAGGTTTGCACACTACTCTGCACTGACTACACTTTTATATAATGCATTAGAGCTGAATACATTGCTTTGTATTAAATCTTGGTAGTCATTGTGATTTTCCAAAGAATCCCATAGACCTAATATCCCCGTAAGTACACAGGTTTACATGTCTGCAGGTGTTCATGCTGCTTAACATGGTTTCCTAGCTGCTAACACTGTTGCTGGCTGCAAAACCCTGCTTGTATTCATGTAAGTGTGATTCGCTGTATGCATATGTAATTAGTACCGCTGCTCATAACGCTAACATGTAACCTCCATGTAGGCTTTCTCTCTAAGCCTGCAAGAAGTTTATCGAATCCCCAGGTAAGTGCTTTGCAGGTTTCAAAGCTGTAAAACACTTAGCCACATAGTGAGTGCTGTCCAAAAGGCAATGTAACAAAGTCCATTATGTTTACACTCACCTTGCCATGCATCCGAAACTGTTCAGATTTTTGCAGAATGTCCAGATTGTTAGCTTATTTGTTTGGTCTGTTTCTCATAAAGTTGATAGTTTTCAGAGAAATCATGTATGATTAAGCCACTGAATAGTGATGCACATTTGAGTTTCAGAGTTCATATCCATCAGAGAAAATGCAGGTGAACAAATATCTTGCTATTCTAGCTATTTTCTAAGTTTATAAGAGGGACAGTTTATCAGTACTGACAGAAGGCAGAACAAAATCTTTTATTATGCTGCTGTCATTTGCTGGTCAGTACGGCAGATTTTACTGCCTACTCTGAGACCTGACCTTAACAACTTAAGCAGGGGGTTCTTAACATTTGTTAAGGTCAGGTCTCGCACCACTGTAGCTCTTAACGGTATGTCTTTTTCCAAATATCAGAGTGTAATTACTGCATTCCATGTACATTATTATTATTATTATTATTAATCATTAAGGCATATTGCATGAGATTTTGACTCTGAGAAAGAGATTATATTTTTTACAAGGGATAGAATGACTGTCTTTGATTTGCCAGGGTGTCTTTCTCCATATGAAATTTTCAGTAAACAATTGTATTCATTATTATTTCTTGCTTCTTATTTTATTTCTGTCTTAAGATTTACATTGCATGATTTCTTTTCCATTGCTCTCATTAACAACTATTCATCAAACTTATTTTACAATGATTACCTAAAGCTGATTTAACAAAATCCACTGCTTAAAGCAAAACAAATGCATTAATTATGAAAAATATTTGGTGAAATATCTGAAACCTTAAAATATAAATGTTAGCAAAGTATTACTTTAAAGCAAGTTGAGATGTTAGCGTTCTGCTGTATTATTGGTATGTTTGTTAATTTGCATCCTACCATATTACACAGGGAGTAGATTACTCATAATGATCTTATGTATATACTTACACTGTTAAGTGAACTGTTTAATACTTTTTTTAAAAAGAGTTTCATTTGAAATCCTTCACCTTACCTTTCTGTCTTCAAGTGTTATAAACAGGAAAACAAACGCTGTAACCCACAGATACTAATTCTATTATTTTAAACTAAAGAAATAAAAAAAAAAATCACCTCTCTAAAATACAAATAGGAATACATCAAAATGTTTCGAAACAAGTATAAATATATATTTGCCATTGTCGTCAGTGAAATTCTGATTTACAAAAGCAATTAGATCTAGTCATTGAAAGGAAAGAGCTAAATGAGAATGCAGCCATGTGCCTGTCACTACTCTAACAATTAAAATGAAAAAGCTATTACAACAGACAATAAAGGCATACACAAGAAAAGGACAAACGTTTGCTGACAGTTTAATCTATTTTTAACACATCATTATAAGATATGGAAAACAGACTCCAATTAGTGATGGAAGAACAGTAAGCCCAACAAATCTTGCTGTTGTCTGACAAAAAACTTCTCAAACTTTGTTCAAATGAAACTTGCATTTGACTTCACTGCATTTTTTATGAAACTATGAATGGTTTCCTTGTTTTGCCTATCAACACTCACTTTTGCTCATATGTCTGTCAGCCAAATAGGATATAATTAATTATTTACACTGAAATAACAGAAGCTGCTGCACTGTTAGCAAAATCTGGACATCCAAGCATTTTCCTTTTTCAGCATTGCTGTATATTACTTATGTGATACATTACTGGCTCTTATCAGTTGTAAAATTCAGCCTAATCTGTGTGGACTTCATGATGTTCTTCATTTTCACTGGTGCAGTAGCTTATGGGTAGTATCCTGCATGGGCAAAGCTCCTGGCGAGCTTGCCAAAGGTCCAGATCCCCTCCCTATCATTCAGTATGGTTGCTGATAGGGCTCACACTTTTTTTTGGGGGGTATATATATTAGCAACCTAAGTGAAGCAAATCTTTAGAATTTTCCTGCCACCTCAAGAATAAGTATCTCTCTGGTTCCAAGGAACAGCAGGTGGTCAAAAGCTGTCTACCTAAAAGATAACACCCTGTCTGGGGACCCCTTTCATTCCTCAATATTTTTAATGAATATTTATGGTATTTTTGATACCTTAACCCTTAAAAACAGCTATTTATGCTATTCTACCTTAAGAATAGAAGCTTTTGTCAAGCATGCTTTGTACATGCTTCTGCATGGTTTACTTATTTTACAGTTTTGTGTGGAAAAGTGTAATCTTGTGAAAATGTTAAGTATTTAAATTGTTCTTTTTTTGTTTTATGCCTATTACTGTTTTTAATGGAGTTACAATGTTTTCTCATTTCTGAGGTTATAAATATTCTGTGATATTTCTGACTAAAGGCTTAAGGTCTGCTGATGTGATTTTGAGTATAATGCTTGTGTTTATTAGTGTGGGGATATTTTATTTTTTTTCTTTGGACTTTGGGGAAAGGTGCGTTGTTGTGCTTACTAGACAGTACTTAACTTCTCCCAGTATCACAGAAGTTACTCCAGTGGCAATCAGCTATCTTGTCTGTTTACAGTACGGAGAATACCTCTGGTCCTGCTTCTTCTACTTTGCTTCTACATGAAAAGAAAAAGCAAGCAAAATTATTGTCTCAGTCTACAATTAGTGCCACTATTGCGGCAAAGCATGGGTCCAGAAAACATTTACATAATGCCTTGACTTCCTCTTGTGTAGCTGTAATGGGGCCACTATGGGTGGGGGTTAGACACATACTCAAGAGCTCTTTTGGGAAAGGCTGTCTCCTGACCACACGCCCAGTAGGGATATTCTTAGGGGGAAAAAGAAAGCAAAAGTTAATTACAAGGCAGATGAGCAGGCATTTTTCTGTATATAAATCAGATGTTATGTCTATGGTTAAGAATGTTTTGTACTCAGTCAGTTCTGGGTGCTATTTGCCTTTTCATTGTTCTAGTGCAGATATTGGTAGAGAACAGTATGTGTTTTCAGAAGATGAAGATTCAGACAGTGACAGAGGGTGAATCTCATCAGATATCCATTGCCCAGAACTCTGACAGTTCAGAGATAATGAACCTGAATTTAATCCTAGACATCTTTTTTTTCCTTTCCTGAAACTGTTGCTAGACTCAGGAATGTTTTTGCTTGGAAGCAAATAGGAACTCCCCCAGAACTAGGAACATTTTAAAATCTATTATAGAATAAGGTGGGTCTATATTATATTATTGAAAACTGAATTCAGCAAACTGCATGTACATCATAAATGCAGTTCAGTGAATTCGTTCTTGTGGGGCGGGCTGCACACCCCTCCCGCTAATTATATATATAAACTCTGAGATCGCACTACAGTGAGGAAAGGGCAAATTTTCCAATCTTCACTGTACTGCGATCTCACTATTAACAGTTTGCTGAACTGCATTTCCGATGTACATGCAGTTCGCTGAACTGAATTTTCGATAAGATAATATAGACCCAATGAGATTCCTCATTCTGCACCAATTCCTCCCATTTTTGATGCTGTAAAATACACTTTTAGGGCTGCAGGGAAGGCTTCTGACTCACTGGCTGCAGTTCCAAAGAAACCTGATAAACCATATAGTGTCTATTTCAGATTATAAATGTCTTTATTCTAAACTGACCCCACTGCAATAACTCCAGCAGCAACAGCTAACATGATCTTTGACTTCCTTTAACCCAATACCTTCTGATAAGGAGGGCAAGTAGTTAGACAAACAAGGTATTTCCCGATCACCCCAAAGCACTGCCTGGTCACTTACCCAGACAGTGCTTTGGAGTGATAGGGAATTTGGGCTAGGCTCCTTAATGGTCTTCTGGTCTGCATACATAGTAACTAACTATGAACTTGGGAGAGTTTTGGATTAGGATGCTGGCATAATGATTATGGTGCTTACCTTATAGGTGCAAGGTGCAGGTTTAATTCTCACATGGGCTAATTGGGTAGGCTTAAAAAAAAAACAATTGCAGCTAGCCTAGAACTAATCTATGAAGAGACTATTTGCTTCTGCTATGTTAGCCTTTAGGATTTTGAATTATCAGGGTTATATGTGGAAATTTATGCTAAAGGTGCTTATAGTTTGGAAGAATTAGCTTCTTCATTGTCTCCAGAATGCAGGGCATATGTGAACCAGATTGTGTCTACCTTGACTGAAGTTTTTAAATATGCTCTGAGAAGTATGTATGATTGTGCTGACACTGTGTCTAGAGCTTCTCCTTCATCTGTGGTGTTAAGAAAGTTTTTGTTTGGTTGCATAATCAGAATTTTTCTGATGATTTGATATCTGAAATTCTTAGTTCTCCACTTAGCTTGGATCTGGTATTTGGGCCTGTAGCTACCCAGATCCTTACACAGCCTAGGATGACAGAAGGTACATTGATTCATGGAGTTTCTAGAAATGTTCAGGTTCTCCCCTAATAAGGACACTTCTCAATCCTTAATTAGCAGAACAAATAGAAATCCCAGGCTAATAACGAACAAACCCCCATAACAAACTGGCAGGAGAATAACTCTTCCAAATCAAATTAAAAAAGTAACTTTACAATAAACAGTCCAGCTAATGAATGACAACACCAGGAATCTGATCACCTTACCCACACCTGATGCCCCAATTTCCCTCCCTCTCTTGCACCAATTGACCCTCATCCCTTTAGTCTGGGGTTAGACAATTTCAGGCAGATGGGTGCTGAAAGTGGTTTAGAAAGGTCTGACTTGGCAGTGGGTTGACTGTCATCCTCCTTTCAGAGGAACCCCCCCCCCCCACATCTACCTAACCCAACAGACCTGTTTCCGTCAATGCTACAACAGATGACAGAAGCAGGGGTCATACAACCAAGCAAATCACAATGCAAATGTTTTTATTTCAGGATATATTTGGTACCAAAGCAGGAGCATGCATGGAGATCTTTGTTAGATATGTCGTTTCTCAACCTTTGTGTGAAAGTGCCAAAATTCAAGATGGTGACCCTACAATCAGTGCTTGCATGGCTTCCTGATCATTGTCTTATGGTAACACTGGATCTCAGATTTGCTTACAATCCCATACCCGTTGCTCACAGTTTCAGGAAATTTCTAATGTTTGCTGTATCTGTATCAGATTGTCAGTTCTCTGCATTAAATTTTGCACTCTCCAGTGTACCTCAAATGTTCACAAAGTGCCTAATCCCAGTGGTGGCTCACTGCAGAATGCAGGGCACCCATATTTTTCCTTATTTAGATGACTCAGTTATTTGTGCAGAGTCATATCAGAGATGTTTGGAGTCCCTAACAAAGGTGCCCAACCTCCTGTCACATCTGGGATTTCACTTGAACTTCTAAAAGCCTCCTCTCACACCTTCCCATCAAATTGCCTTTTTCCACAAGACAATGTAATAACTTAACAGCAGATCTTTTTGAGTTTTACTCAACAGCTTCAGGCTCCTGAAAGATAATTTTGCAAGATTCCAGGCCTCATTTTACATATTATCTTCATGATACCACTTGCCAAGTTACACATGAGAAAAATCCAACTGTACCTAAAACATTCTTGGACCCAGTACCTACACCCCTTAGACTTTCAGATTCCCATGCTGGGGTTTATAAGGTGAGAATTGCAGTGATAGAGGGATCACATGTCTCTCAGTCCAAGACTCCGTTTCTGTATTCCATCTCCAGTTTAATCTGTCCAGATGGACTCTTCAGAGTATGCTTAGGGTGCAGTTTCCATAGGAGTAAGAGTTCAAGGTCCATGGAAATCTTAAGACAGGCCAAAGCACATAAATATCAAGGAATTGCTAACAGTGATTCATGCTTTGAAAACTCTACACCATCCATGGTCTTCGGTCCCTTTACAGGTGGTTGCAGACAACATCACAGTGATGCAGTATCTCAACAAACAATGAGGTACAAGGTCATGCCGTCATTGCTGGCTGACATGATGACTTGGGAGTTGGCAATTCAGCATTCACTGACTCTTCAGGCCTCCTACATTCTGCTAGATCAAAAAATTGTGTCAGACAGACTCAGCAGATCCTGGACAGACCCTCACAAGGGGAGACTCAGTACAGACATGCTCCAGGACTTGACCTAGAATTGGAAAACATATTGAGTAGATCTGTTCACCTTCTTACAAAACAGACAACTAGAAAAATTATGTTAGAGAAATCCTTGCACTCAAGCATGGAGAACAGATATGCCATCATTCCCTTGGCTGGGAATGTTGCTGTATGCTTTTTATCCTTTTCAATGATTTCAAAGTTGCTTCTAAAGATTCAGAAAGAATTACCAAAAATAATTGCGGTGACTCCCTTTTGACCAAGGCAAAACTGCTTCTCCCTTCTTATGGAATTGAGAAAACAAAACAGGAACCCCTATTGGATCATCACAAATGCAACCACTCAAGCACTGCCAGATGTAAATATTTAGAAATAAATCCAAAATTCAAACATCTTTATTTTCAGCAAAAAATTACGACAAAAAGGCATTTAGTCCATACCCACAAGCCTTGGTGAAGAAAATTAGTCAAGAAAAATATGAAGGATGGCGGGGTTAAATATATGGCACTTCTATGATATGGTTTAACTGCTAGAACTGCAACACAGGAGGACAGGAAGCACCTTGGGCAAAATAATTCAGATCAAACAGAGGGAATTAATACATTGAAAATAATTTTTGTTATTCCCTATAGTTTGAGTATGGATAGGATAAAAACTTAATTGGAAAAAAATGTTTTAGAGGTAATGATACTTTTTTAAGTTATTAGGTGATTTACCTAATTTTGTATTTAAAAATACTGTTAATTTTAAACAATTTTTAGAGATACACAGTAGTCAAGGGCACCCCCTTCCTTTTTTGAATTCAAGTTACATATCTTTTAACAAATAGTTGCCAATAATACTTTTTATTTATAAAAGTTTTATCACACATTGTATTTATTGTCTACCATTTATTATTGATTTTTATATATGGTAAAAGATAATTAATGTCTGAGTAATCTAGAATATTATTATTATATGACTGTTTCAGTTTTGTATTTTCAAGTTGTTATTTTGCAATGGGGAATTGTAGAGTTAGAAGTTTTAGGTTATATACTTTCTAACACTCAAATTTTCAGATTTTTATAATACTGTTCTTCTAACTTGCTTGTTTTAACAACTTTAGAAGTGTAAACAAATTATACTTTGGATAGAGTATTATCACGCGACTTGGAACAGTGGTATAAACATTTTCTGAATAACATGATTTTATTGCTCTGATGAAGTCTTGAAGGTAGTTTTGGGATGAAAGCCCATAACAAAGGAGTGTTTTAAATCCATATATGCTAAACACCTTTTTTGTGGTCATTTTCCACTGAAAATAAAGTGCATGTCAAATTGCATTTGGATTTTGGATTTATTTCTGGCATTTACTTCTGGCAGTGCTTGAGTGGAAGTATTTGTGTTGATCCAAAAGGGGTTCTTGCTTTGTATTCTTGGTTCATCAGGTCCTCAGGACCTGTTTTCATGGTTCTTTTGGAATTGGATAAAGGTAATTATCACAAGCTTTCTTACTCACAAGGTACAAGGGGAGTTTGATACAGCCTGGCATCAATGGACTATAATTGATGCTCTGGATGCTTCAGTGTGAATAACTTTTAGACATCTTTTTTCATGAGAACATCAAACAGGTACTAAAGGAGACAAGAAATCCTACTACTACAAAATCCTATGTTGGCAAATGGAAGAGATTTTCTAGTTTGACTGGTAGTGCCTTACCAATCAAAGGGGTCCTGATAGGGAAGTAGCTTCTCTTGTTCTCAAGAATCTGTGTGAGCTACTTAAAGATGGTTTGTTGTATGCTTCCATCAAGGTACATATTGCAGCCATCTCAGCTTGTCTGCATTGGATCCCCCCCCATTCTTTATTGTTTTTGCTCAAATATTTTCTAAAAGGAATGTTGCCAAAGGTCCTTGAAATTAGCCTTTACTTCTGAGCAGTATATGCCAAATAAGAATGGTCACAGCACTGAGCTCTGAGGCACTTCACTGGTGACAGATCTCATAGTGGAGATAGCCTCACCAATCCTGAATTTGTGGGTTCTGTCTGTCAGCCAGCCGGCAATCCAGCAAGTTTTTTAAGGGTTTATGTTCAATTTACTGACTTTGTCAAATATACCTGAGTGGGATATTGCATCAAAAACCTTATGCAGCATTTCCCCTCATTCATTGCCATGGTGATCTTCTCAAAGAAGTCCACCAGGTTTAGTTGGAATGACCTTCTCTTGACAAAGCCAAACTGGGTTGGGTCCAGTGTATGAAGGTTGCCTATGTTTTTTTATAATTTCCTTGATAATTCATTCCATGGCTTTACATATTAGACTAGTCAGGATAATGGGTCTATCGTTTCTGAGGTCAATTGATGCCCACTCTTGCAAAATGGGATAACCATTGCAGTCCTCCATTATTGTGATGCAAAGTCTGTTTTGAGGCTATAGTTGGAAAGTGTCTCAGGTGGTCATGCTTAAAACTTCATCCCACACTCTCTTGACCCATGAAATACCAACTGGTGTAAATCCCCAACTATTAGCAGGGCGCAGGTCCTGGCAGCACTAACTGAAGCCAAAAACACAGGGTCAGTGGCTCCCTACAATATACTGTGATGCATCTTAAATAGCCTAAAACTTTTATTTATTTATTTGACATTTGTTAACTGGGTTGGTCCAACTGAGCCAAAGGCCCATTTTCAGTGGAGACCCAAGGAGAAAAGCTCCGATCAACATACAAACATACAATAAAAATACAATAGACATAATGATATAGAGTACAATTCCCAAACCTGAGGAGACAAGTTCCAGTATACAAACAAAAGCACAATACCTTAAATGTTACCTGGAAAAATTCCCATTAAAATAATATACAATGTAATAAAAGGTACTAGAAGATATAAAGCAAAAGTATCACCAGGAAAAAGACATAACAGTAGTATAACAATAGCGCAGGTACAATTTAGACATTAAAGGTTCCATCTGTATAATGCTAGAAATGTAAAAACACTGTATTACATGTCAGTAAAGGAGAGAAATGAGGAGTGAGAGTAAGTGAAATAGGAGGAAATAATGCTAATAGATTTGAAGAGAAATGAGACAGAGGGGAGGTAGAGACTACAGAGATGTCAAGTGGGAGCTTGGCATGGGCAGGACCAAGTATTTAGGAGGTGGTGTTTTGACTCTCTTTTAAACTGGTGCTGTTGAGAGATATTTCTTATGTTACAGGGAAGTGTGTTCTAAATGTTCTATAGGGTACTTGTAAAAGGAATTGCCAATGTTCTTTTTGGGTTTATAGATGTGAAGAAGATGTCTGTCAGTTGAGCAGAGACATTGGAGGAGATCTCGTAAGACGCAAAGTTGGAGAGGGAAGGGCAGGAAGAGGGATTGTAAAGAACAGAATGTGTGATTTGTAGTTGAGGATGTAGTTGATGAGAGAATATAGGCCACTGAAGCTTTTAATTTAAGAGCAAGACAGTGGTGAGAGTTGTAAGGAAGATTTGCAGTGAATCTGGTTATTTTGTTGTATGTTTGGTCAAGTTTGGACAAAAGAGTAGATTGAATGTTAGTGAGGATAGGGGCCACATAGAGTAAGCAGGGTAAGAGGAATGACTAAGCCAGAGAAATTTTGGAGGTAGGAGTGAGGAATTTCCAATTTCTATAAAGTAGGCCAAGTTTCTGGCATTTTTTTATGCAACTGTTAGATGTGTAGGTCAACTTTTAATTCATTTTCAATTATGGTGCTAAGTAGTTTGGTATGAGGTTCAGCTTTAATGATAGTGTTGTTGAGGGAAGTGATGACAAAAGAGGATTTGTGTTGTGCTAGTGTTTTAGGGAGGAATAGAAGGAGTTTTGTTTTTTAGGATTTAGTACCAGCTGATTATTGCAGAGACATGTTTCTACAGCTGAGAAGGAGGCTTGAGTGAGTGTTAAAAGGTCTGGGATACTATAGGCACTGGAGATGAGTGTGGAGCCATTGACATATTGTAACAGAGTAGATAGTTTGGAAGCAGAATGTAGTTTATTCATGAAGATTGGGTGGGAGGTTGGCATATAGGGGTGGGAGGTTGGCATGATGGTTAAAGTGTTTACCTTACAAACATAAGGTGCAGGGTTTGATTCACATGGGGTAATTGGCTAGGCTGAAAATGGCCCACAAGGGCAGTTAGCCTAGTACTAACCTATGGACCTTTGAACCTAATCTAAGATATTGAATAGGAGGGGGCCCAGTGTTGATCCTTGAGGAATTCCTGTGTTGACTGAATGAAAGATGGAAAGGACAGTTTGCCTACAAACAGATTGTTGCCTATTGGAGAGGTAGCTGGAGAACCAGCTAACTGAGAAGTGGGAGAGGTAGATGTCTGAGAGGTTATTTAGAAGTTTTGAGTGAGAAACAGTGTTAACATATTTTGAGAGATCGAGGAATAAGCAAGAAATTAGCATGTTATTATCATGGGCCTCGGCTACTGTATGGGTGAAAGAGAATAGTGCAGTTGAAGTACTGTGGTGGAGCCTGAAACCATGGTGGGTGGAGGTAAGCAGATTGTTGTCTAGCAGATGTTTGAGTAACTGGATGTATATGCATTTCTCAAGAATTTTACAGATAGGGAACAGAATGGCAATGGATCTGAAGTTATAAGGGTTAGTGGAGTTACTGCCCTTATGTAGTGGGATTGTAAAGAAGGACTTCCATATATCAGGGACACAGACTTCATTAATGGATCTATTTATGAGTATACAGACAGGATAGGGAATAGACTGTGCAGCAATTTTGAGAAAGTAAGAGGGTAGTTTATCAGCAGAGGGAGAGCAAGGTTTGAGTTTGTGCAAGACAGATTTGATGTAAGTGGTGGGAACTGGTTTAAATGAGAAGCCATTGGAAGATTTTTTTGGGGAGATGAAGGAGGGGAAGAGGAAGTGTTGCTATTATGAGTTAGCTTTTGGATAGCATCTATGAAGTAGTTGTTTAGGACAGTGGCAGTTTCAGTTGTGTTATCATAGTATCAGTATCATAGGAAGTTACTAGGCTATTGGCCCTGAGGCCCTTACAAGCCTAGCCAAGAATTTAGCCCATGTTGCAATGAGTCAGCACCTTATGCTACTGTCCAGCAGGGACACAAGTGAAATCCCAGGGGGGTATTTTCTGTTCCCCATCCAGTTATCCAGGTTGCGCTTAAAAAGGGTTAATGAGGTACTCTGCTTTACATGGAGAGGGACCCTATTCCACAAAAGAGGGAGTCTCTGGGGTGCACACCTGTCTCACCAACAAGACTTATTGATGTCAAAAACCAGGTTGAGGTCATGCATGCGGGTTACACGAATGGAGCTTGAATTGCAGATGTGCAACAGTCCCATCAGGGCAGGGTCTGAGTTTGCTTTATATGCCAGACAGAGGTCACGTCTGAGGAGTCTGTAGGAGACTGAGTAGAGGGACAGGGCTTTTAGCCTATCTGTGTAGGATAGATGTTTGAAGCTCTGGATTCTCCGGGTGAGGAACCTCTGTGGTCACTCCAGCTGCTGCATGTGCTTTGTGAGGTACATGCTGAAAGGGGCATTGTACTCAATAATGGGTCTTAAAAGGAAAGAATACAGGGATGTTATGACGACTTTGTCCCTGGATGAGATACCCTTACTAATGAGGTGGGCCATGTAGAAAGCTTCCCATACAACAGTGGCAATATGGTGGTCAAACATCAGTTTGCTATCACCTGAGTGCCCAAGTCCCTCACGATTGATTGTGTGCTCAAATGTGACTCTCTCCAAAAGGGATGATGATGCATTTTTTGGCATTCAGTTTGAGGCCATGTTTATGGCACCAGTCATGACTTTAGGTGAGATCCTCTTGGAGGATGTCCACATCACTAGGGGAATTGATGACAGCACCCAGCTTACAGTCATCTGCAAACATGGTCAGACATAGCCCACTAGATTTAGCCTGCACCTCCAAGAAGTATATCCCTAAAAGCAGAGGCCCCAACACCGATCCCTGGGGTACATCATTTGTTAGGAGTCTACTACTTGAGGTGGCTTCCCCTATTTTGATTAGGTGGGTTCTGTCAGTGAGCCAGTTTGCCACCCATTTGGTAGCATATGGATTAATGCCTAGTTGAGAGAGTTTATCTATTGTACCTGAGTGGGGAAATAAACAGCCCTTGCAAGTATTGAACACAGGACCCTGTACACTATAGTCAGAGCAGTTAACCACTAAGCCGTTGTAACTATATGTGGGGATGGGGAAGCTTATGGGGGAAGGGGTTGGGTGTGGTAGGGTTTCCAGGATAAAGAAGTTTATTAATGGCTGTCCAGAAGCTTTTTAGATTATTCTGCAGGTTTGACTGGTGGAAGCAGAAACAAATATTCTTATCATTGTTAACTAGTTTTTTTACAAGGTTTCTGAGCTCTTTGTTCTTTTGAAGTAGAGAAGGGGATCTGTTTTGACACAGGCTTTGCAGATACTATCTCTTTTGTGCATAATGGTGTCGGTGTATTTGATGAGCCAAGGCACAAAGTTAGATTTTACTTTGATTTTTCTGGTAGGTGCTAGTGAATTTAGTATGTCTAGGAAGATCTGCTTGAATGAATTAACAGCTTCATTGATAGGAAGTTCATGAAGGAAGGACCAATTTATGCTGGGCAGTTTAGAGTTAAAAGGATCTGGATTGAAGTTGGTAAGTTTATGACAATCTCTATAAAGGTGGTCTTTGGGTGGATGCAGGGAGTATATTTGGATATAGGTAGGAAAATAATCATTTAAAGACTTTAGAAGTGTCCCAGGGTTGTGCTAAAGGTTGGGATCTGAGGTGAGGATCCAGTCTAGGGAAGGGCCAGTAGTAGAGTTTTTGTTGATGCGAGTAGGGGTCGTGATGAGTTTGGTGGACACCATGAAGTTTGATATTAAGATTAGGAGCTATAATTGTAAGTTTAGTCCAGTCAATGTTTATGTCACCAATGATGACAGTTTCATGGGTAACATTTTGAGAGATCCATGATAGGAATAACGTTCCCTGGGGGGATATAGATAGAAGCTATGGCAATTTTTTGTGTGAGTTTAAATGACAGTTTAAAATAAGAAGTTCAGTGGAGTCAAAGCTGGGTATAGAAATGGAAAGTGGGGAGAGATTTAATTGATTAGAGTGGAGGATAGCAACACCTCCACCCCTTTTCTAAATTATGTCAGAGTGAAAGATGTAACTGGGGAGTAAGATTTCGGTGTTTGCAATGTGTGGTTTTAACCTGGTTTCTGACAAGTTTAGGATATGCGGGGAGGTGTTAACTATCCAGGAGTGTAGGTCTGTGATCTTATTTGCAAGGCTTTCAATATTTAAGGAGTAGATATTTAATGTTTTAGAAGAAGGAGATGGGGTGGGGTTGAGTAATAGGGGGGTGAGGTGTGAGGTAAGTGGTTGTGAGGAATAGTGACATATGGGCCTGGGTTAGACTAGATGTCCCCATCCTGGAGAGGTGTATCTATGAAAGTAATCAGGTGTGTGAAGAAGTCAGTAATAGTAGATGCATTTAGCTTTAGAGTAGATGAGAGAGAGAGATATTAGGAAAAGTGTAGATCTTGAAGAGATGTGAGGGTGAAAAATTATATAGAGCTGGAGAAATAAAATGTATGTGGAGGGTGGTGCTGTTAATGTGAGTGTTAGAGAGAGTGGGTGGTGGTTTTTGATAAGAAAGTGCAGTGTGGTAAGAGGCTGATAAATAGAGAAGAAAGAGAAGAGAGGTGAAAAAATATGTGAAGCATGATGAGAAAATATTTGTGAGTTAGGGATAAGGATGGAAAGTTTAAAGATGGGGAAGAGTAAGTACTGATTAAGATAGGGAGGAACAGGGGAGATGCCTATGTGTAGTAAGGTTACTGGAGATAGAAGTGAAGTAGGATCATTAAAGGGAGATGAGAGAATATATAGACTGGAACTAGGCGGGAGGAGTTTAAGATAAAAGTGGGAAAGCAGTGGGAGTTGTTATTGATGAAAAAACTGACTGGTGTGCTGTAACAGAAAGAGGTTTGGTATAGAGAGTATAAATGCAAGGGAAGTGGGGGTGGGCAAAATTGTGGGTAGGGTAAGGGAGCGGAGTGAGCTCAAGTGTAGGAAGGACGAATGGAGCAGGTCGACCCACAGCTGAGAAGAGACTGGAGAGAAAAAAACAATCAGTAGACTCACAAAACAGTAAGTAAAGACCAGTGAAGGGGTTTACAAAAGTCAGAGCTCTCTGAAAGCAAAGAGATAAAGGGAAGCAGTTACAGAATCATTAAAGTATTACTGCAAAAGATAAGCGGCAACCAAGCCTATGTAATAGTGAAGAAATGAAAAATATAAAAGGAGTCAGAGACAAGCCAAGGGGAGGAGACCGGGCAGGCTGTGCAGCTCGGTAATGTGGAGAAACTGTTAAATTACAGGTAATATGTTGGTACAATATATTACAATAAAACATACAATAGTGGATGATAAATGTCACAGGCAATACTGAAGTGACCAAGTGGGAGCTGAAGGTTGCATTTCTGGAGGGCTAGTGCTGTACTTTTGCTGCAGGTTGTTTGCTTCACTGGATTTTCAACAATAGTGGATGGTAAAATTCACAGGCAATACTGAAGTGACCAAGTGGGAACTGATGGTTGTGTTTCTGGAAGGCCAGTATTGTACTTTTGCTGTAGGACATTTGTTTTCCTGAGTTTTCAACTTTGTCAACCAAGCTGTGATGGGGAAAACCAAATTGAGCTTTCCCCTAACTCCATTCTTGTGGGGCAATGCCTGCTTTGAGGCTGTAGTTGAAATGTGACTCAGGTGGTCTTGATAAGTCATGTTTCAAACTTCATCCCACACACTCCCCGCCCATGAAATACCGCTCTGAGGCACTCTACTGGTGACAGGTCTCTTAGGGGAGGTGGCTTTAAAAATCCTGCCTTTCTGGGTTCTGTCTATGAGCCAGCTAGCAGTCCAGCAAGTTATCTAAGGGTTTATGTTCAAATATACCCAAGTGGGATATTATATCAAAAACCTTATGCACCATTTTCTCCTCATCCATTGCCATCCTGACCTTTTCAAAGAAGTCCACCAGGTTTAGTTGGGATGACCTTCCCCTAAAAAAGACAAACTGGGTTAGGTCCAGTGTATGAAGGTTGCCTATGTTTTTTTTATAATTTCCTCGATAATTCATTCCATGGCTTTACATATTAGACTAGTCAGGATAATGGGTCTATCGTTTCTGAGGTCAGCTGATGTCCACACTTGCAAAATGAGATAACCATTGGAGTCCTCCAGTCTTGTGATGCAAAGCCTGTTTTGAGGCTATAGGTGAAAAGTGACTCAAGTGGTCTTGATAAGTCATTTTTCAAGCTTCATCCCACACTCTCCCTCCCATGAAATACCAACTACTATAAATCCCCAACTATTAGCAGGGAACAGGTCCTGGCAGCAGTCAATAAAGCCAAGTTGGGGAGTTGAGTTGGTCAGACAGCAGACTTGCTATATCACTCTGCTCAGGGATGGTGGCACCATTGACCAACAGTTCAGCACACTGTTGTGTGCTGCCATTGAAGTTATAAACAGAGCTGTAGAAGGCCTTGTGGTCATTTTTGGCCTATGAGGCTATCCTGATGTCATAATTGGCCTAGTTACACTTATTTAGGTCTCTTAGTTTCCTGCTTACTTTAATTAGAGAGCTCTTATCATTATGGGAGTCATTCTTCCTGGTTTAAGCCATGACTTTTTTCCTTTTGTTGTAGCCTGTTAAGGTTAAGATTCCACCAGTGTAGTTTGTTTTAAGAGTTTGTTTTTGGCTTACTTCTTTTAGGTACAGCAGCCTGTATACAGCCATTTACATGGCTGTACAGGGTCTCTGTGAACAATTCTGCATAGGTTGCTGTGAACTCAGGGTTAGGAGGCACATTGAATTTTGATAAACTATCTGATAAACTTGATAAGATGCAGTTTGCCTTGGAATAGTACCTAACCTAGGATTTGCTGGAGTTACACAGTTTTGTGGTCCAACCTCACCAGTAAGAACATTACACTGGGGATGGGTGGGGTTTTAGTGCTCTTCCATATTGGTGAATACCTGGTGCAGTATCTGCAATCTGCTTGATTTTAAATAGCTGTCAGTCTATAACATTTTAATTTCCTTATTAATGCCCAGCTGGTCAGGACTTCTTTCTTGCCCTTTGTACCATAAGCAGGATTTAAAGTTCTTTAGTGTCCACCTCAGACCACCTGGATTGTAAACTGTTCACTTATAGGTCACTCCAGCCAAATGGAAATGAGATACTCCATTAACAATTTGTTTTCTAAACCAACTTATAGCATACTTATAGCTTTACTTTCATTTTATACAGTGTGTAGATGTTTTCTTCAGAATCTCCTATGGAAAAGCACATGCTTCTTTTCAACAGCTTGCTAGTTTCAGTGCTTATTGTTGACCATGAATGCAAATTACATTTCAATGGAGTACAGATGTGTTAGAGCAGAGTAGGTAATATGAGCATTTTCAGACTCTTAAATCACTGTATTGATGAAACCAAATATTGAGCAGCTTTTCACAATAAGATGGCAGAAAGGGAGGGAGGAGGATCTAGCTGTAACTCATCTCAGTTGTTTTGTGACAGAACTACAAAGTCAACACCTGCAATAATATTATTTCATCAGTCTAACAATGCATAAACATTTCTAAAACTTCAGCAGTATTCACACATGCCCATGTGGGCGCACACATGCACACACACACACACACACACACACACACACACACACACACACACACACACACACACACACACACACACACACACACTGAGATGTCAATTCTCAAAATGCTGAGTCCTGTCTTACCAAAAAAAGACTGAAAATTTAAGAGAAGAGTGAATATCAAACATTGTTCTTGTCCTTAAAACTTCTTATATGTGAGGGGTCAAGCCCCCATACATTTTCAAATGTAAAGAGCTTGCCCCCACATCCCTGAAATTTATATATACCACCTCAGAGATCACCATACATTGGAGAAATGGGAATATTTCATGAAATTGTAATTTTGGTCTTAATATATGTAAGTCTGGATTTTCAGCCATTCATCCTCCACATTATGAGAGTCACCCATGCGGGTCCTGACTTTTCAAATGGTTGCCATTTGTGAAAAGCACTACAAACATAAGGCACACTCCCTGTACAAATAAATGCAGAGAATGTTTTTGTAACACCTAAAGTCAAATGAGATGATTCCAAAGACCTTGTATGTTTCAAAAGACAGCTGTTGGTGATACATATGAGTGACACTATGATATGCCCTTCACAGGGCAAAGGGCTGCTATGTCAAAAGGAATAATATGCATCTGACATGTACAGCAAATTGTGCTGTGTCACTGGATACCACTTAAGATCTGCCTAGGGCACGCAGTAAAGGAACTAACAGAGAAAGCACAACTGCCATATGGAGTAATGTGCAAAATATGTGCCATGACAATAACAACCTGAAACTATGGCGAAGGTTGCAGGTCCCATTACACACTAGGAACACATAGACTATACCTATAGTCCTGAGGTTGCAATGAAACTCAAGGATTTGCTCTTTTGTTAACTCCCAGAACAATGTGTACATGACCATTGCTATATCCTGAAAGATGTTACCCATCAACATCTGCTTCTAAGTTCTGAAGACATCCATGATGACATACTCTATGTAGCTGGTCCCTTATATTATCAGCTGGTTGTGGATGTTGACATCACTGGGCTACCAGAACAGCACTATGCCATGGTCCTGGCTTCTTATCATTAGGTGCTGCTCTCTAATCCTTGAAATCTGAGACTTCTGGCAGAGGTTAGGCTCATCCTCTCTGCTGTCTTCCATCTATTGGTGGGTTGTCACACACTCCAGCCTCTGTAACATACAATGATCATAAACAATGGTCAAATCTGTGGTAAACCACATGACATTATCACACTGATATGCTGTACAACAGTGTAATGCAACTCTGCCTCAGTGTTATCAATCATACGTGCACATCACAGACAACATTAAGTTTGTACACTGATTTATAAAGATATAAAAATATATGTGAAAGATGAATATCTGTACCCAGCAAATGATGAAAATTAATGACAGTTAACAGGAGTTACACTCAGATGATGTATGTGTAAGGCAACAGTACATCGCATAAGTCATATGATGTGTTTTGCCTCAAGAGATTACTATGACATACTAAATGCACTATGAACTCATGTCCCCTACAATTAAATGATAGGGTTCCAATAAAATAATTAAGTCAAACGTTGTGTTATAAAAAGATGACAAGGGATTGGGGAAGAAGATGCCACAAGGATGAGAAAGTAATCTAGAAAATGGCAATTATTCTAATAAGAGCATAGAGATGGAAAGATACTATACCAAACAGTTTTATTTTGAGGGTGTTAAGTAAAAATATGTATGTGGGAGAGCAGAAAGTTTATGAATCTATTCCTTTCTCTTAAAACTAAAGTAATCATTGATAAGCTTCAAAATAAAAAAAACATCAAGTTTGAATGGACTCCCAAATGAGAAGTGAGAAGAGAGATGCAGACCATCTATAGCAATCTCCTCCCAGGATGAATGACACCAATAGCTATAGTTAAAGTCAATTATTATTTTATTGTATTGTGGAATCTCTCTTGATGAGGGTAGGTTACTGCTTAAGCCAAGTTTCATGCCTCTTTTAGATGCATATCCTTAGAGTAGTATCATGTTACCTTCATATGATCTAAGAATATGTGTTTCAATTCATTCACACCCACATGTGCAATGACCAGGTCTTATGTGTGCCTGTGGTGAACGGACTTGATGGTCCCAGTGACCTTACGGATCCTGACAAGTGAGAGGCAGCTAATGTCAATGGTGCAGCAAGTAGTGCACTTATACTCAATACACAAGGATCTGGGTTCTACTCCCACACCAAGTAGGTTTATTGCTACCACTATGGTGTGGTATGAGAGGGTGCTGTGCTCTGGATGAGACATTAAATTAAGGCCTTATCTCTTTGAGGACTTTCTCCTCACTTTATGCCACTTTTACCATAAATATTTTCTCTGCAATGCACTACTGATGAGGTTGCCTTGTTAAAAGTGCACTTTCTACCCTTTGAAGTTTGAAGTGTCTGTTGCATAGAGCTTCATTGACAGAAGTGCTGTATCTACTACCATTCAGGGAAACATTTGCAGTGGATGAGGACTCCCTCCTTCATTTAATGCCACTTTTACCAAAAATGTCACTGCATCAGACTTAAGAGGTCACCCTGTCGGAAATGCGTTTTCTACTCTTAGAAGTCAGACTTCTCCTGTGGTGTTTGATTTGATATATTTTAACTTGCCTAACTAGATATGTATGTGGTTCGAATCCTGAACTATATAAATACTGAGTGCATTTATGTGTCTGCACTGTCATGTCGAATTTACTACATCAGGAACATCCATTGTGTAGGCTTCTACTTATAAGACACAATTACACTGTGAGACTACCTCCCTATCAATCTGCTGCATTTTTATCCAGAACACATTCCATACAATACAATGTCATCCTCTCAAATGTACACTTTATGATTCTTGAAATCAGACTTCTCCTGTGGTGCTGTGTTATCTAGATTGTGTAAGCAGATAGATAGGTGGCAAAATCTGGTAATGAATGATCACTGTGAGTGACTGTCTCTCTGTCATGATGTGTAAGAATGGTTTCAACTACAGATATGATGTGTGGCTGTACAGTATAATGACTGTAGGTGAATGGTTAATTGTTTGAGTGAGACTGATGGATGCTTGTTTGTTGAAGAATGGATGTGGGCATACATGAGAGGGAATGTGTACATGTGCATGTGTTTGTGTGTGTCTGGGTTGTCTGAATGTTCATGTGTGTGTGTGTGTGTGTGTGTGTGTGTGTGTGTGTGTGTGTGTGTGTGTGTGTGTGTGTGTGTGTGTGTGTGTGTGTGTGTGTGTGTGTGTGTGTTTTGTGTGTGTGTATGTGTGTGTGTGTGTGTGTGTGTGTTTGTCTGTGTCTGGGGTGTCTGGATGCGTGTGCATGTGTGTCTCCATGTCTTTCTGTGTCTGTGTGTCTATTTGCATGTAAGAGGATGCCTTTGTTAGTGTGATGCATGGACAGCTAGGAAGAACAGTAGCCCAGTCAGGTCTGATAATACTAGTGTGCAGTTCAGGGGCAGACTAATGAGCTGATTAGGTCTTTCCTGTTACAGCCTTACCTGCCTTTGAATCATATTTGGCTAATCATTGTTGAGCAGTTTGCTTTTGTGTTGAGCAGTTTTATGAATCCTAAGAAAAAAAAACTATGACTACACAAGAAATAAAATACTATATATTATGGAGATTTCTTTCATTGTAAACTGAAAATGTAAGGATAATTCATTCAATGGATTCTTTGGCATTATCTAAGTTAGAAGCATGATGAATCGTATATAGAGATAATATGAAGTCAACTAGATGGATGAAGAAACACTTCTTCCGTATATGTATCCAGAATACTGGATCTTATCTCCATGTACAAGAATATAATGCAACACCAAAGAAAACCGCTGAACTGTAGGTTCTGTTTAATTAAGCAATGATGTAACAGTACACATAGCAACACATTGCTTCCCACCGGAAAATCTGTCAGTTATTAAAGCTGTGGTTCTAAAAAAATTTATTTGACATTTTATATTCTTCCGTGAAATAACCGTATCGATTTAGTACTATAAAAAGAAGAGTATTTCTTTCTTATACCGTTCTTAGAAATGCAACAACCCCATTTTACTGTACATGCCAAAGCTGTTGCAAGGAGTTTGGTATCCTAAGCAACACAATTATTTGCCTCATTTTACCACCCCAATCGTAAACAAAGTGATACTGTTTTTAGGCAAAATTGTAGGCTAAATTGAAGAAACTATAACAGAGAGGAAATAGCATAAGATAGACTGAGGATTAAGTGAATGTGTGCATAAACAATTCAGTTAGAAATGCTAGTATACCTTTCATCTTTTATTTTATAGCGTGAAATATAATTTACTCACTACAATATTTTCCAAAATATATAAATAAAGTGAGGGATGTTTTGAATGCTTATAAATAAGTATAATATATACCCATATTCTAATGCCTTTTTAAATTTTTTATTGTCCATTGCCCAACAACAGTCAGCCAGTTAGTGATCTATGCTCATCTTTCACCTACATGGGAATCACTTTTTACAAGAGTCTGTACTCATCAGTGATTTGGAGTGTGTAGTTAACCCCAACTATGTGGTGGCTGCAGATGGGAGGTCCTGCGGTGCCTTTCCATTGAGAACATGCACATTTATATACATGACCAGTGAATGCTACTGTATGTGTGACTTAGTATGGACCAAGTACAGACACAGAGTATTGCAGCATGCTTAGCACCTTTGTACTGCTAACATTGCACTGAGTCAAATGACTTTCTCCTTCCAGAATGGGTGAGTCTGCATTAGCCTCTCACTTTCTCCTTTCTCTGTCTGGCTCCTTCAAAGCCCAAGTATTAACTGAACTCTAGCCACCTGGGTCAAAGACAGGATTCCATCTCCCTAGAGCCCAGAGCCAGCCACCACGATCTTCAATTTTGTATTCATAAATGTTGTTGTCTTTCAGCTTTTCCCAGTTAGCCTCAGCGGAACTCCAGTCTGCTAATGATTGGCAGTAGATTTTCACGAACACCGAGGTGCCAGCTCGACGTTCAACCTTCAATGAAAGCACGCCCATTTACGCATGTCTTTCATAAATAAATATATAAAATAAGTGTTAAAAATAAATTAAAGGTAATACTGAAAAATTGTAGATAACCTATTTCTGTCTTGCAGAAATGTTCTGCCAGAAAATAATGAATCAAATCACAGAGAAAACAACATAAGCTAAAAGTACAGGAATCACAGTAACACAGGAATCATTTGATTAAAACATTTATTTTCAAAGTGCTAAATAATCCACTGTATGATTGCCAAAGAGTAAGGAATTTATAATATACAAATCACATCAAGGAGCTGCTACTGCTGAAAATTAATAATCTGAGATGTGGACTGCAGGAACTGTTTCACATTAGTTAAAGTAGTAATATTATTCCACAAGCACTGTTAAGTTAGCAAACTGGGGGAGAGCAAAGTAAAGAATCAAAAGGCTCTATTATGAATCACCAACTTCCACAAAGTCGATGATCCAAAATACTGAAAAGTAATGCCTGAAACACAGAAGCGCAAAAAAGTTTAACTTCAGGTGTTTCTTGTAGGGAGCAAGTGCTTGTGCTTTTCCAGCGAGCATTAGCCTTTACCACAGACACATGTGAAAGCATTGCAAGCATTCTAAAATGTTCTCTTACATTTGTTTTTTTTTTTTGTTTTGCTTTGTTTTATTTTTTTGAACCGGTGCAACAACTAAACAGTACAATTGCATAGGGTGTGGATGTAGCAATTCCAGCTTTGAACCTGATTAGTCTCTTCTGTGACATTTTTTCAGTGTTAAAAGATCATTAGCAAAATACACACAGTAAAGCATGTACAAAAAGACAGATTCAGGGGCACACTGGCAAGACAAACTGGCTTGACAATTGCAGTCACAAATTGTAATTTTGCAACAACCCCATTTTACTGTACATGCCAAAGCTGTTGCAAGGAGTTTGGTATCCTAAGCAACACAATTATTTGCCTCATTTTACTACCCCACCCCCCAAGCTGCTGCGCATAAGTGATTATAATTACTTTGTGGCATCTTTTAAACTGTCGGATATTTTAAGGTAGCAATGAGCTAGCAGGATGGTTCATTAACAGAAATGACTTTTAATAAGCTTTGTGTGTTGTCATTTACAATGACAGCACAAGCAGTTAATTAAAGTTATGTTTATTAAGGTAGCAGTCTAATAACGCACTTCTAACTTTAATAAAGAACAGCTTGACAGTTTACAAACTGTCATTAAGCAATCATAATCACTATCACATATAGAGAGTTTGTGAAGTACCCTTAAAAAAGAATAGCTGAGGTTAAAAGCTGTCTATAAAAATTGTGACAACTTAAAGACAGCTTCTGAAGTGCCAAACTGTTATTTTTTAAAGGCAGCACACACAGACTGTTCCCCTCCGCTCTACAGCTGGAGCCATCTTGACAATCCTACAGTTCTGGTAAATGCATGCATATAGGACAAAATTCCAGTAGTTGAGTCAATGTGGAGAAATATGTTATTAACAGAGCAAGAACACCGTGACGTCACATTGAGTAATTTTCATACAATGTTAGAATACGGTCAAGAAAACATGTATATTTCAATGCTTGCTAATGTTCAATACATGCTTTCATACAAAATATGTATCAAATATTCATTTTTTAATAAGATAAACTATATGTATACAGGGATTCACTTCAGAATCTCTAAAGCCCAAAATCTCGAATTTCAAAAGACTGAGACCAGAATCTCGAAAGCTCAAAACATTGAAAACTCAAAACACTGAATTTCATAACATTGAAAAAACACAGGACACCAACACTTACTATATTCCAGCACAACTACATACAGAAACAAATAAAAGACAAACCATAAAACAACTTCTCCAACTATAAGCAGGGGGCAAGCCCCCCTGTACATGCAATGTGGGGGGCTATGCCCCCCACATCCCCTGCTACTTAAATATATCAACTCTGAGATCGCACTCCACAGAACAAAATGGCAAACATACCATTACGTGTTTCAAGACTGCCTGTTGTAACCTTAGTCATGTTCCTTTCTAAATTGCCATACTACAACATAACTCATCTCAGTGTAGTGAAGTACGATCTCGGAGTTGATATATTTTAAGTAGCAGGGGGTGTGGGGGGTGAAGAGGGGTTTGCCCCCCTGCTTATATTTGGAGAAGTGTAATACAATTTGTCTTTTATTTGTTTTTGTAGTTGTACTGAAATATAGTAAGTGTTGGTGTCCTGTGTTTTTTCAATGTTATGAAACTCAGTGTTTTGAGTTTTCAATGATTTGAGCTTTCGAGAGTTTGGTCTCAGTCTTTTAAAATTTGAGAATTTGCACTTTAGAGATTATGAAGTGAATCCATATGCAGCCATCCTCCATCTATCTATCTATCTATCTATCTATCTATCTATCTATCTATCTATCTATCTATCTATCTATCTATCTATGTGTCTAGCAATCTATCTGTCTAATCTTTATTGCACACATCTCCAAAAGTACAGCTCTGTATATATGGTTAATGTACTTTACTGTAATTTTAAACAGTGTTCCGTTACCAAAAACGACCTCATTTCCTATATACTTCTCTTCCTCTTTATCCCTTCATTAACTACTGCTAAAACCTTACCTCATCCCTGTTCCTCCCACAACTTTTCTTCACTACTTCAAACCACCAGTAGCTGTGATCGTTATGCTAATATCACTGTCAATTCTTGATCCTCCATATTTAATTCTCCTTTTTTCTTGCTATCACCTACATCTCAGCATCATCTTCTTCAGATTATTTATCTTTCCAGTGCCCTACCATTCTTTAGTATCCAAATTTTTTTCTCCCATTTCCCCTGCGATTCAACTGTACCTCCCATAAACCCTTGTATTACTTCTTCTTTATACCTGCCCATGCCAATAAAATCTATACACTTTCATCTAATATCCATAGCCTTTCTTTCATCTCTGTGAAATAATAAACAAAAAGGCCAAGTGTTTTCCTCCAGTTTTCCATAAACATCTTTTCAGATTCCTGGGGCTTTTTCCGAAATCTTGTTCACCTCACTATGCTCTTGCTATCTTCACTCTTAACATATGTTTTGTGTCTGCTTCACCCTTTCTACATCTTTAACAGTAACCATAAGGTCACCTTCCTTCCCTTCACAATCTAAAAGGTGTTCTATATATTCTATGCAATTACCTCCAGTACACATCCCCATTCTGGGCTCATACCTTCACTTTCCTAGACAGTGTCTACATATCCTCCTAAAACACATTATATTCTCATTCCTTACTCTCTTTCAACCTATTTAATCTTGAAGCAAGATACAAAACCAAACGTAGAAAACAAAAACAAGCCGTGAACGACCCAAGGCAGTCAAAGAAATTTATTTTAAGCGCTTTTCGTCAGCACAATGAGCTGACTTCTTCAGAAACAAAAACCACTGGCAGCATAAGCATTATAAAGGCTAACATCCATTTACGTCATAACCAATAATTCAATTAGTACAATTTAAAATAGTATAGATTTTAAAAAACTGTTTAAAGGCACAATGACCATTAGTGGTAGCAAACATCACATCCCTATGAACATGCAAACAGCACAAGTACATAAGTCAAGTCAACTTGTTGATATAAAAAAATATAAAAAATATAATAATGTATAGTGTATTAAATGTTGCAACAATTAAATAAGCATACAATACTGTTAAAATTTCAACAATTTTTAACCCTAGTTGTATTATACTGTTGGTTCATGGTCTGAAGCCTACATATGTCGTTGTGTATAAGGTTGAAGCATCAGAGACCCCAAAATTGTTCTAAGTTACATAAAACATGTTCATAATTGAACACAGTTTATGAAAAATAGTTAAGAAAAATAATAATGTATATAAATATTTATGTTTAATATCTTTTTATAATTATATAACAGTAAATAGATGTAGTAGTGCATATAATAATAATAATATATTAAAAAAGAAAACTAATGTTTTCACAACAAATTTCCTTAGGGACATAAGATAATTGTATGTGTGGTGCTACTATAATGTAAAATACTTAAAAAGTATATGTAGTTTCCCAAATAACACATATACTTGATAAAGTTTTTAGTAGTTTGAGTTGTTTATGGTGAGTTAGACATATCTAGTGTCATAGATGTCATAATTAATAGTCTTAATAAGTTTATGATCACATTAGTTAAAACTAGCTAATCCACAAAGTTATACACAAAAACAAGTACCATAAAAATAAGTACCATAAAAAATGTGTGTATCAAATAACAAGACCTTCATCTCTTTAAGCTATTCAATTTTAATAGACTTCCTATTGAACAAGACTCATTCAGTCCTGGGAAGCTATATGCATTCAGTTTCACCTGCCATTTCAGTTACAATTCCTCCAGTTTCAAATTTCTAGGACCCCCTCTCGGGTCAATTTTTACATGGTCAATTACCATAAATCTAAAACTGTGGTCTGGGTAAGCCGCCGTGTGTTTAGCAAGTGCGTTCTCTAATTTCCCCTTTCTAATGGCATACAGGTATTCGTACACCCTTTCACGTAGTCTTCTTTTGGTTTTTACCAATATAAAATGCTAAACAGGATGTACACCTGGATAAGTAGGTAATGTGGTTAGTGCTACAATCAAATTTGTTCCTTAACCTAAATTTTTGTCCATTCAGGCTAAAAGAATTGCCCTCCTGGACGTATTTACAATAGTTACAGTTCTGACATTTATACATTCCAGGGCATCTCACTGTAGGTGCATCGTGCTTTTCAACAATGTTTTGATGTTAAGCCCTTTCCTGTAAACTATCGTAGGATGGTCACCCAATTTTTCAAATAAATCAGGTTGTGTTTTTAAACAAGTCCCAGTTTTTCTTCAATATAGATGAACACAAGGTACTTGTACTGAAGGTGGTAATAAATTTAACAGTACATAGCTCGTTTTTAAGTCAGCCACTGTTTAGTACATTACTCACTCTCCGATCACACTGGTTCTTATCAACCAAATTGACAACATTGTCGTCAATCAGGTTTTTAATGTTAGTCTTCAGAAGTGGTAAGTACACATTATTGTGTCTTTTGTCTATTACCTCCTGAACTATCGGGTCAAGAAAAGTTACAGGGTAACCTCTATGTATAAACATTTCCCGTATATAGGCACATTCCTTTATAAAATCCTCGTCCAGGCTGACCATTCTGGAAGCTCTTACCAGCTGCCCCTTCACAACAGATTTCTTCTGATAGTGAGGGTGACAGCTGGTGTAGTGGAGGAAAGTATTAGAATATGTAGATTTTCTAAAGATGTTTGCAGTAAACATATTTAAGTTGTAGTTTTTACTTAGGTGGATATCGAGATAGTCAATACAATCACAATGGTACATGTAAGTAAATTGCAAAAACTTAGTAGTGTGGTTGAAGTATTCAATAATTTGATGACTGACACTTTCACTGCCTTTAAGTAAGATGAAAATGTCATCCAGAAACCTTGTGTAGAATAGAAAGGACTCGAAAAACACATTGCCTTTAAAGACAAATTCCGATTCCCAATAAGCCATTATCAAGTTAGCTACACTTCCCCCACAGGGTGATCCCATGGCAACACCTATTTTTTGCAAAAAGAATTTGTCGCAATGACAAAAATAATTATTTGTTAGTACTACGTCCAAAAGAACAGATACTAAATCTATTTCCCTGGTAGAAGCTTTATGTTTCTTAAGCATAAGTCCTACCCATTCTAATGCTACCTCATGGGGAATACTAGTGTAAAGGTCTTTTACATCAATTGTGAGGAAGTTCTAGCTCTTGTCAAAAGACAAGGTATCAATGTTTTTCAAAAAAGTCCAAGAATCTTTACAAATTTGAGTCTCCTTGGCCAGATATTTTTGTAAAATGGCATCCAACACCTTAGCACAAGAGTAAGTTGGGGATCCCCTACTATCCACCAAGGGTCTTAATGGTGGGTTCTCAATACTCTTGTGTATTTTAGGGATGCCAAAGATACTCGGGTATCTAGGAAATGACATTACTAGGTAGTTGTATGTCTTTTGGTCTATTAGGCCATCAATGAACAAGTCCTCAATACAGTTTCTGATGATACTATAGGGTCTATTTACCTCACTACGAGAACTGTGTAAGTATGCTTCAGTACTGAGTGATTCATTCATCCTGTCATGGTAGTCACTCATACTGAAAACAACTAATCCACCACCCTTGTCAGGTTTACAAAACCTAAGTCCTTGGGTAGTCAGATAATACATTATTTCCCTTTCATTGTTATTCAAGTTAGTAAATGTAGTCCTATTGTTCTTGTAGGTATTCATGTGTCTAATATCCAGTTCACAACATTTCTCGAGCAAGTCGAGAGCAGGATGTAATGGGGGATTGTAAGTGCTAGGAACGTAGAGACTATCAGACGAACCAAACACATCACCCATCAAAACCTGAAGGTTTAATTTCCTAACAAACAATTTTATGTCCAAAATTGTGTCAGTCAAGTCCCATTGTTTCGATGGGATGAAAGTAAGCCCCTTAGACAAAAGATCAACCATTTCAGACCCAATTTCTATGTCACTAAAGTTATACACTTTAAAGTCACCCTTAGTGTTTAAAATAATAGAAGGTACTCTTTTACTACTCCCTAAGGGGACAGATTCATGAGGACCGCAACTTAACTCATTCAAAATAATATCAGAATAAGGTAATTCTGTATTACCCCTGTTAGACTCAGGTACAGACTCAGTCATGTCTAAAATAGAGTCAGACAAATCATAATCACCAGATAAATTCAACAGTGAACCCATAACAGGTCGGGGATTTATTTCCTGTGAGTGTTGTAGACCCGTTTGTCCTTTACTAGATTTTGTTGGTAGTTCTTCTGCTTCGGTTTGGCCCCAGTGAAGGGGCCCTGCTGAAAATTTGAGTCTCGTGTCTGTTGCCTGTCAGGTTGAGCACTTCGGAGCCTATTACGCCATGGGGTACCCCTACCCCCTTGTCCTTGATGATTAGGTGGCCCTAAGTCAAAACTGGTATTGTTGGACTCAAAATCATCAACAAGGTCACAAGGTCCTTGTTGTACGACATTCAGGTCCTTATTGTATAGGTAAGATTTTTTAGGGTTTACAATTCTCTTTCCTCAAACTTGGGCTACAGATGGAGTGGGGTAAGCAGTTCCCAAACCGTATGCTTTGATGTCCCTATCAAGTTTTTTGATTTTATTAGACTCCAGTTTGGACATATATTGGTCAATACTGTTAAATATACGGTCGTAGTCGTATTTGTATCTTCCAAATTCATAATGGGTTTGTATACTAGTGTCCAAGTCCATTACATAACTAGAAAGGTCACTGACCGAGATAGTATAATGTTTAATAATGGTCTCAATTAACTCAAATCCTTGTCGATCAAATAAGGTTACCAGATCTTTATGAAAGGCAGACCCATTTTCCAAGCCAGTAGGGTAGGATACTCGTCTTAAGCCTTTGGGAACTACCTTTCTAGATAGACATTCTTGGAAATAAGACATTTCCAGCTGGAGTTTTTTAAGTTTAACTAGGCACGCATCAAATAATTTTAGTTTGTTGCCAATTGAACTGTCATCTTCCTCTGTTGTTAGCTCCCTACTGTTACCAATATGCTCAGCATTGTTTACACTGTTTAAACAAAACCCATTATCTAACCAAGTAGTGAAAGAGGAAGTAATTATGGTACCTTTTGGTTTCGGCAGTCCACTCCTAGATGAACCAGAAAGTAGCCTCGGTACTTCCTGGTGGGAGCCTTCAGGCTCGACATCTCTGGTAGTCAGTAATACTTCAGTTGTATGTCCCGAATGCCCTATAGGCACACTCTGGTTTAAGTTAAACACGTTAGAGTCCACTATTCTCATTCCTTACTCTCTTTCAACCTATTTAATCTTAACTATTACATTGTCTCTTCTGCCTAACCCTTTTTTGGTATCCAGTGTACCACTTCTGTCTTAACTCTCGCTAGTTTCACCCAGCTCAACTCCCATCTTTTGTCCTTCCTCCCCTCCTAGTCTCCCCATCCACAAATATCTCCAATCTTTTTTAATGTGTTTTACCAGCCCACCATAAAATAACTAATCCCTCTTCTCAATTCCAGACTTACATCTGATGTGTTCAAATGTGTTTACTATTGTTTATTAGCACGGAAAAACATTTTACGTTCAAATAAACTAATGGTAATACCAAAAGTAAACAAACTACCGTTCACAATGTCGAACCAAATGCTCGACGCATTTGACTCAACATTGTTGTCTAAACCACCACATGATAGCCATATAGGAGATGATGTAAATCAAACTCCTATACAGCTATCATGTTTTTGCAGGGAGGCAAGCCCCCAGCATCCCCCATGTGGGGGGGCTGTACCCCCACCCCCCTACTTATATATTCTAACTCTGAGATCGCACTACAGTGGGGATGTGGATGAATTTCCACTCCCCACTGTACTGCGATCTCCGTGCAGATAGTCGATTTCCATTTATGCAAATGCAGTTGTGCATTCGCATAAGTGGAGTCGACTATCTGGTGCAAAACTGATTGTGCATTTGACATTCTGTTTTTCGGCACATTGCAGCCAATAGAATGTCGTTCGCACAAACAATAGCAAACCATTCAAATGCATTCAAACCAGGCCTGCCTTCTGTCCTTCACTTGCATGATACATTTTTTTACATTAATTATCCTAGCTTCTGCCACTTCCACACTTTTCTCCTCAATAACGCATTCTATGTTCAAATCTTAAACACTTCAAAGGAAAATGTTACACTTATAACCCTTTCTCACCTGTAAGTCTCTTAGCCATCTTGGCATCTCCCCTTTTCCCCAGCTCCTTACTTCCTACTTTACTCATCTAAGATCACAGATCTCACTCTCCAACAACCTTCATAATAAGTTAATTCCTAAGATATAATATCTGGTATCTCAGCTGCCATCCTTATCTTCAGCCTACATCCCTTTCCTAGTAATCCTCACTCTTTGTTCGCCATACATACCTGTCACAAACATTCTCAATATCTTGAATAATCTCATCTTATGGCTAATACTTCATGTCTTCCAATGTGCAACAGTTAAGGAAGCACCAAAGTCCCTATTTCTTTCACTCACCTCCTTAAAGAAGACTCCATATCTGTCCATCTATCCGATATCTTTGTTAGTCTCTCTTTTCTCTCCAGCCAGTTTCTTCTTTTCCATATACATTAACCCCAAGGTACTTATCTTCTCCATCCTGCCAGCCTTATTTGTCTTTTCATTGCTTCTCTCACTGTACCTCTTGGGATGAAATTTCAGTTCTGTCACCTCCCCAAATTTAACAATAAGGCCAGTTTCCCATCATTTTCTTCTTCACTTTATCCAACAAAATATTATTATCTTCTGCAAAACAATGCTTACTTTAAAATTCCCTTAAACATCCCCTTCTCCTCTCACCTTCTAATATGCATTCTGGATCAATCTCTCAGTTACTATTAAAAAACATCTTCAAGAAACTTGGCATCATTTAATTGTACCCCACTGCAATATACCAATCTCTGATCTACTTTTATTAACTAAAATTCTTACCCCTGCTTTCCTGTATAATGCTTTCACACAATTCAGCCACTTACCATTCTCAACTACTTAGCTTAGCAACTTAATTAGAAATTCCCAACTCACACTAGTTATGCCTTTTGAATGTGCATTACTAATTCATGCCCTTTAGTACTTATCTTTGCTCCTATCAAAAATACTCTGTATCCCATTGACCAAATTCATCCCTGACCCCTACATTCCCTTTATGCAATCTTTCATAAAATCCCCCAAATATTTTCTTTCACCTATGAACCACTCTCATTTCCCTCTCTGATTTACACTGCCCATGTCTTATTTTTAGATATTACAGTTTCCAAAATAGCAAATTTACTACTGACCTCTCTCCAACCCCATCTTCCTCGTACAAGCTGGCTCCATCTTAACTTTTAACTCCTTCAGTTCGCTTGTTGCAACATCAAAGTATTTAAATCCTCTTCAGTTTGATCCTGAATCTCCATCCTCTTATCTTGCCACCACTTAAACTTATCCCCCAGTTTCTTAACCTTTTCTATCCTCCTCTCTAGTTATCACCCTTTACATCATTACCCTTTGTTTCCATAGTGTTTCTTCTAGCTCATTCCTTAACCTTTCATGATTCCCTTATCTCCTTCATTCTCCTGCATCATTTACATAACCATACCTTGTAACCATTGTACCTGCCTAATATCCAACTGATATCCCATATTCTATCTGCAACTCCTCTCAGACTCTGATACATCTACCACATTATTATATGTCAACTCCCACTCTGCTAATCTCATGTTTTATACTTCTCCATCATTTCTATATATACTTAATTTCTAACCAGATTACTAGCCTGTTGCCTCTAATTCTTAGAAAACATATATCCTCTTTTATTCTAACCCTCTCCACATATTTACAAATCCCATTTTTTCTATACATTATTTTAATGCTTCCCTTCATTCTGTATAAAACCATGTTTACTGAACAACTAATCTCTGCTCTTTCATGAAATCCTCCCCAAATAATTAATCCTCTTCTCTTTTATTCTCTCTACCAAACCACTTACCCTCTCCGCTTTGCTGTAGCTTCTTATCTACCTGTCTACTATCACACTAACATTCCTAGTTCTTTCCTTCTGTATTTCAATCCTATACAAATGCAATTCCCACAATAATGTCACCTACACTCCTTCTTTATCTATTCTGCTTCTGAGTCTCTTCCTCTTAATGGGATTATTCATAGGTTCATAGGTTTATAGGTTTATAGGTTTATACTAGGCTATCTGCCCCAAGGCATTTATAAGCCTAGCCCGAATTTTTGTGGCTTACGCCACCCCTTATATGAAAAAATACTGTACCCATTAGTTTGTTGTGCATCTGTCCAGCAGTGACACAGAGATGATTCCCAGGGTAAACCTACGATCTCCCATCCACAGGTCAAGATTTCTCTTGAACAGAGCCAGCGAGGTGCTCTGCCTCACATGGACCGGGACTCTATTCCACAGCATAGGGAGTCTCTGAGTGATAAATCTATCCCTCCAGCACGTCCTATTTATATCCGTGCTAAGGTTTAAGTCACTTGCTCAAACCTCCAGTTCTTGGGGGAAACCTTACCTATCACCATTCCCACCCTTTCTTCTGAATCTGTCCTTTACTCCTCTGAGCCAAGGCTCAGAGGACCCATGGGTTTAAGGAAACCCTCCACCTATGCCCCAGATAAGAAAAATGCAACCATTCTTTGTATATTTCCCCACAAGCTGCGACTGCTTCTGCAAAAGTCATCCTACAATGCACTACTCTCTGTTTAATAACTTCCCCCTTCCTACCTAATCTCTTCTACTGCTGAGGCATTTATTGTTCTTACCATTCACTATAATACGCTTGTCTTCTACATTACTTCCTGAATTCTTAGCAATTTTACTCTATGACTTTTCATGTCTCTCACTATCTCTATCACAAACCTCCTTTGACTTTTCACTAAACTGCATGCTTTTGCCATTTTAAATCATTCTGAACTCCTATTCTCAATGAAATACATATTTCCAGCAATCTGTATGAACATATTTCAGAATTAAACAACATTTGCATAAATGCATAGCAAAAAAGATCAGAAAAGCATGCCATGTTTAACAGTTTCCAGTATGGGAAGAATAAAACAGAAAATTCCTTCATGCATTTTCTCAAGTTTCTAAGACAACATTAATTATTTCACCTTCTCTATATCATTAAACAATGTTCTTGGTGTCATTTTTAGGCAAATGCCAGTTGTCCCACAATAACACCCAGCTGTTTCATTAACATTAACACATTTGTGTCTCATTCAGTCCCTCAAAATAGAGTCCCAAAAGCCTGCCTTTAATTGGTCAATCAAATGGCTGTCTGCACTCATTTTCATTTAGTGCCAGAAGCCCCACATTATCAGAGTGTATGCAGACACTTCTCAGTTACATTTATTTCTCTAATTCAGCTATCAAACAAGCAAGCAATGTATCAGATATCAATTATTATCTCAAAATCCGTTGTCTTTCCTCACTGAGTTATTTCCAGCCAGTGTCCATATCCACCATCTTCACCCTTCATAAAGCTACCATTTCTTACATTCCAACCACTACACCTCTAACTACCTTACCTCATTATAGCCAGTCCTCACACCCTGCTTTTCACAACCTCATCTTCCATTCATTACCTTTTCACTTCAACATAAAACAAGAAAAACAAAAACAGCTTTTGGGGGTCTATTCCATTACTAAAGCCTGACCCATTCACCAGTAAAGTACGTATTAGCTGCTGATGTGCATATCCTTAAAGGATGGACTTCCTGTTTGGGTCACCTTTATCTAGTTGTCCACCAAGGCACTCTAGTTCATTTCTTTTTTCAGTTACTCTTTTAGTTGGCACTCCACACCATAGTCTCTTTCTCATTTCACTCTCTATACCCCCCAAGCATCTTCTTCATCAAGACATTCAATGGACTGCCCAAAACATCACAGATGTTAAGGGTAATCTGTCCCCAATTGCTGCTTACAGGCTGCTCTCTTCTCTGAATGAGGGTCCCCTAAAGCTATCCCCTTCAAGCCACTTGAATGTCTCTGAGTAACTTGTTGCTGGTGTGGTTGATTTGCTATCCCTATCTATCAGGAGGCATTTGGTCTCCTTCTCCAACTCCCTAAATCCCTATCAGTACAAAATGTAGGCTACCTATTGTGGAGTAGGCCCCATTATAGGCTCTCCAAACATGGTGGAGTGGCTGTTTTTTCCCAGTTCCAATAAGTAAAAACAAAAAAAGCCTCTTTGTTCACAGTAGTCCACTGTTGTATTCCTGTAGGTCTTTTCTAGGCAGACTGCTAACCAGAGCAGAATGTACCCATTCTCGATATCAAGCAATGGAAACATGAAGCAATCATTCTTTGAACCTTAAGTTGCCGGTTTATTCAAAGTAATGAACACGTTCATCTATCAGACTTCATCGGACAGTCAGACACATTGTTTTTTCCTGAAAACCAATACAATTCTAGCTGTTTAAATAACCATAGACAAGGGGGTATGGTGCAAAACAGCCCTTATGATTGAGAGTAAGGTTATAGTTCTTGACTGGCTTATAGTTGTGCCTGCTGGTTGGAGGGGATTTCAAGTCTCTAATTAGAATAAGAGTTATGGATTAGCTAATATTCAGGCCAGCTGGTTGGAGGGGAAGCCAAGTGTCTAATTAGAATAAGAATTATGGATTGGCTAATAGACCAGCTGATTCAGGGGGAAGCTAAGCTATGAATCATAGATTGGTTAGGCTATCCATCTCCACCTCCTTGTTAAGGAAAGAATCATTCACAATGGTATAAAAATGAAAAAAAATTGAGTTTAAAAAGTAATTTTTAACAGAAAATTTTAGCCCCTGAAAACCTATTTACTTTTCGAGATTCATGGGAAGCATAGCCGGCATTAGATACCCATGGAACCTGCGACCATGGGGGGGGGGGGATTATCTCCCCATGAATGAGGGCCCCCATCCAGCAGCACAGATTTTTCCATCTCCTCTTTTCATTAAGCTCATAAAAAAGTGGAACAGCATAGTTACAAAATTCACATCTGCGGCATTCCGTTATTGTCCGTATATTCCTCGTCAAGTCGTTATCGCAAACTTTTTTCCGTTTTTTTTTTTAATTTTATTTTGATTTGTCAGTAAGCTGCTTTCAATCAGGTCTACTGCAGTGAAGCAAGGGATCTGATTGGCTGCAACATCCAGGCAAGCAAGTTTTTTTTTCTTCTTTTTTTAACATTACAGGTTAGCGGACAACTAGGAAGCTGTGAGTGTGTTGGTGATGAGTAGAAACTAATCACCATGAAAGGATTGATACTACATTAGCTTGGTGGGTTATAATACCAATTTGTTAAAGACTTAACTGTTCCATCAAGGTCACAACGGAGAGAGAGAACTGGATTACTAAGTGTTTGAAATCTGTATCTGCAGACCATTGGTATCATAGACAGCAGTAACATGCACTTGTCTGCCATAGCCACTTTCTTTTGCTGGATATCACTGACATACCTCTCAATCTCATAAAGCAAACAATCTGGACAAAACCATAAAAAATGGGGGGACAAAGGCACAAAAATAAGGACACTTTTAAAGTATTGTTCTTACAAACTTAGAAAATTGATAGAATAACAAATTTTGCATTAGCATGAATTTTCTGAAGGGTTTGAAGTCTGAGACTCAAATGTCTGTCATTATTTTCTGACTGCAAATCCCAATGATTTGCCAGAAATCAGTTTTTATGAGAAACAGACCAAAAACATGAGGCAAAAATCTGGACATTCTGTGAAAATCTGTGCAATTGAGAGGCATGATTTTGCTTTGGCTGTTTTTTTTCTTTTTCTGAATGGTCCCAAATATTTATTGGGCTGTCAAGGGTCCTGGATGTTTATGATTGGAGAAACCCAGTAATTTTTCATAGTATATGGAGCTTCAGCTCTGAAAGAAACTGGCTGTAAGTGAAGTGTGTATGTGCAATGGCCTTTAAAGTTGTTACAAATGAGTGGCATTGTGAGCTGTAAATTGTATGTATTACAGCTTTAAGAATTGTCATAGTCTTGAAACTGTTCGGAATGGGGCGCATTGTGAAACTAAAGTCTGACATATCTGAAATTTGTGTGCCCCCCACAATCAGAAAAATATATAATCTTTTTGCCAGTTTCGAACTATAAAAATCACAAAGCTCCCTGCCCTAACTACATAGCAGATTATAATCTCATCTTTAATAAAACAAATCCTTTTTTTTTCTTTTGATGATTTTATGAAATCTGCCTACTGAGGTTTGCTTTCAAAGTTAATTTCTTAAATCTATTTTGAAAATACATGAGGTTTCCAATCAAGACTTTACTACTCATATTTTTATTCTGTCATGTGGATCTTTAATTACCCCTATGGTACAAGTATGAGAATGTGTTGGATTTGTTGCTCCCACACAGTGACCAGACAACCTATGTGCATGTGCAGCCAAACTTTCATCTGCTCTTCATTGTGTGTGCCAGTATGCGCATGTAAAGCTGTTAGCATTTCCAGTCCTGTTCTGTGGTCACTTGCCTGTGTAGGCTCAGACTTCAGCATAACAGCCCAGAAAGGTCAGAGATAAAAAGTCTACATACTATAAAGTAGACAAGAGGATAACATCACCCTTATCCAGCCCATATTTAAGACAGCTATTGGACAGCATGCCTTCTCTAGACAATGACTCCGCTATGTGGTATAAATTCACTCTAGAGATGAAGTCTCACAATACCCTTGTAGGTTTTAAAAAGACTAAAAGAGAGCTCATCATTAGAAAGGAGTCATGTGCAACTTCATAGGTTAGTAGTAGGATAACCACCCTTGTGGGCCTTTTTCAGCCTAGCCAAATTTTCAATTTGGTGCTTGGAATTACCCTTTTCATTTAGTGTTTAGATTAACCCTACCTACTCATGGACTATATTTATATTACCTGACTAACTAACTAGGATCACAGTGCTTTAGGAACAATGTTCAAGAACTATGAACTGACTATTCCTAAATGCATTTCTGAACTAACATAGCCATATTCCACCACCGAACTGACATAGCATCAGTCTTTAGTACATATACTGTACATATTGCATATACTATATATAGATTACAAATAATATTTTTACATCATAACCTTCTCTATATAAGTGATTCTAATTCTCATCAGTCATGATCTGTATATGGTGTTTGTTGTTTATTCAGTTTCTTTGCAAAAAACATTTTGAGAATACATGAGGTTGCTTGAATGTAATATATGTGACTAATATGTGCTTATCATATGAACTTATGTATTCAGCTATCTCCATTGTTCTTTGAGCCTATGTCATGTCTGAAAAAAAGTGTCAGCAGACCAGCCAATCTATACTGTTAATAAACAGTAGGTAAGTAGATAAATAAATAAACAACTGTTTACGTGAGCTTGAGTTAATTTTTCTGTAACCACTGTACTAAAGATGTAGTGCTGCTGTCTTAATGCATGCTAATGCACGATTAGATGTTTGCCTGGTATTTTTGTTCTGTTCCTCACCAATAATGTGGGTTCATGCAATTCATGCTACTGCAAAGTATGTTCTACTATTTTTATTAATTCATAATACATTTTTTTAAATGCCTAATATTGGGAGAGGGGTTAACAGCTGGGAGAAGGTTGTAGAATGTACAGATGTTTTAATATATACTAATACAAACCCTGTTATGTTAGTTCTGTGTATACCAGTAGTGTTTATAACTATTCCTGATGTTATGACTTTATTTTATGATACTTTTTTGCTTTGTCTGTAGTTATTGTATTCAGAGGTTGGGAGCATGGTTAGGGTCTATGAGAATGTTGCAGCTGTATTTGTCTTGTGTGTCTGTGTTGTGTATGGGAGTCAGTGTGGGTGTCTTTGTGTACCTCTGTGGGTCTGGCTACCTTGATGCAGTACAGAGGCTTGTCGTAATGTAACAACATTACTACTAAATGCCAGTCAGTCATAGCTCTCAATCCCTTGGCACAAAAAAAATCTGTGCAAAGCCAAAAATAATGGGGGACAGCCCCAAAAAATGGGACAAATTTTAAATATTGCTCTTATAAATTTTGCTAGAATAAAAGATCTTGTATTATCATGCATTTTCTTAAGGATATGAAGTGAAACTCAAATGCCTGTCATTATTTAGTGAATTCAGCCCTCACTGATTTGCCACAAAAAATCCATAAAACTACAAATTTTGAGGAACTGACCAAAAATGAGTCAAATCTGGACATTCTGTGAAAATCTGTGCAGTTGAGGAGTATGCAGTCTGTGTGCATGCACCTCTGAGTGGATAACTTGCTGTACTGCAGGTGTTTGTCATAATGTAACATTGGTATTAAATGCCGGTCAGTTTGTGTATCTTGGCACACCAGTTCTTAAGGATCTGAATGTAGTAACCCTATAGTGAGCATAAAATGGTGCTGGATGAGCTTGATAGGGAAGGGGGTGTAACAGCAATGTGGTCACTCTTTATTTTCTCCTGAGTAGGGCCCCCAACTTGAAACTTGCTGGGGGCCCCCAAAATACTAGCACCAGCCCTGATGGGAAGAACATATGTGCTGTAGTCAACATAAACAGTGAATCAAGGGTGCCCGCTTTTGTGGGGCATCCGGTATCATCTGTCTATCTAGTAAATCTATCTGAAATTAAAGTGGGTTGAATAAAAACAGCACAATAGAAGTGTCCATTTTATGGAGCCAGAGTTAGCTAATTGAAAGATCCATCCAGTATTAAACACTTTTCACCCTGATTCGAAGTTTCTTCAGATTAGCAGAACTAAAGCATTAGAAAGGAAAGCTTCAACAATCAGAGAATCAAAAATACAATTTGACATTAAAAGAAAAACTGTGTTGGGTGAGTGTCATTTTTTGTTTGAATTAATTGAAGGTCCTATGGTTACGTTTTTTTTTTAGATGAAAGACGTTCTTGATTGAGAATTTGCCACTGAGACCTGGTTTACTGTATGCATTCAACCTGACTTGCCACTCCAGCTCTAGTTTCTTCTAAGAGCACATTCTTATTCTCATCTGGAGGCAAGCCCACAATTTTGTCAAGGATGTGAAATTTAAACCTAGAGTGATCTGTCATCACAATGGAATACTTTCCTAGAGTATTTCTACTAATCCTATGTCTAATATCAGAAACATTGCATCTGATGAAGTCTGATAGATGAAAATGCTCATTACTTTGAATAAACTGAACAACTTCAGGCTCAAAGAAGGATTGCTTTACGTTTTCATTGCTTGAATTTGAGAATGTGTACATTCTACTCTGGTTAGTCTATCTGCATGGAAATTCCTACAGGAATACAGCATTGGATTGCTGCAAAGAGGCTTTTTATTTTGTTTTTAATCCTCATTTGTGCTGCTGTCACTCCCATATTCTATATCTCTTTCCATTTTACTTAAATTGCCTCTTGTCACATTATGCAGCTGTCCTACTTTCTGCTAGCCATGTAATGCATTTTTTGTCCCAAACAGAAGTTACCACTTTTGGATCCCCATATTATTTAGATATAAGGTATGAAGAACCTCCAGTATTGTCACCACTTAGATTACTGCATGAGCAGTAGGAAAAGAACACTCTTGCAGCTGCACCTCCTCTCCTGAAATTCCACATTGCTGGTGCCATTTGCTTAGACCCTGCATAGGAAGATGGTATAAAGTCCTCAAACACTTTCACTTTCATGTCAACCATAATAACTCCTTCCCATAATGCACACCAGTTACTCCTTATACCTATAGCTGTGCACTTTACAATAAAATGATGCAGCTTATCAGTGGTGGATTGATTCCCCATCCTATGTGCTCTTTCCAACTGAAATCAATGCAGGGTACTTCTGTGATAACCTCCTTTGTCCCCAGTTCCAGGGATCCTGGATCAACTACTTCAGCTAGACCCTCATGCGATATGTTCTCCCTGTCACTTTTATTTTCTAGGTCTTCATACCACTCCATTACTGTCTCTGAAAGATATTTTTTTCTTTAATCTAAAACTCCACTTGATGGATAAATTAGTATAGCCTACCAGTTCCCCCACCAACATATCTAACTATAACTGAGAATAGTCTCACCTTCTTATGTTGCTCTGCTAACTCTGCTTTTATGGCTCCCATATCTATTATTAGCTCCTGGAGATGCTTCAAATATGTTCCCATCTTTTCCTCCATTTTGATGCTACTGTTTATCTTCTTCATATCCTCCCTTTATCACCATGGCAATGTCATGATCTCCACATTACACCCCACCTTTCAATTGACACAAGTTTTATTGTACCTCACCCTGAATGTCTGCGACCTTTGGCAGTGCAAAAGTTGTGCACTTATATATATTATTTTATAAAATGGATAAGTCCACAGGACATTGCTGGCCACTTTCAGGGGCAGTGGAAGAAAACTGCCTGGTTAAGTGACTTGTTCAAGTCACACAGTGGGCTACAAGAAGCAACTTATTGACAGCTCAGCAACATATGTGTGTGTGTGTGTGTGTGTGTGTGTGTGTGTGTGTGTGTGTGTGTGTGTGTGTGTGTGTGTGGTCATATAAGGATCTTGGACAATCTACAGAATGCCCATAACACCAAAAATAAAATGGACGAACATGTTAGCAAAACTACTTTTCACCGAATTAGCACCTTCGCTAAAGTATGCAAAAAAAATAATAAATAAAATAAAAAAAAACACACAACTCACATTTATGCAGGGGTCAGGCCCCACCCCCCACCCCCCACTTTTATATTCTCACTCTGGGATCGCACCACAGTGGGAAAAAGGGAATATTCCCTTATCCCTGCTGTGCTATGATCTCAGCAACATCCATTTCCCCATGTTTTCCCCTTTTTTTTAGCACACTGTCACAAAAGTGCTTTTTCTGTGAAAAGCACTTTCACAAAAGTGTGCTTGTCCATTTCACTTTCGAGGAAACAATCGTTCAGTAGACAGTGCGGATCCTATATATATATATATATATATATATATATATATATATATATATATATATATATGTGTGTGTGTGTGTGTGTGTGTGTGTGTGTGTGTGTATATGAGTCCCTGTAATTTCCTAGAATTTTCATTTTACTGAAACTCATTGAAAATTCATTTCACAGAAAAGTCAAGAAGTGTAGAACAAGTATGGGATGGTGGCATTTCTTATTAAAGGAGATATTAGGGAATAAGTCTAGCAGAGTATGTGTGGATTGTGATTTTCAGCATCATCTAACCCCCAGAACTGTCGATGTCCATGTTTGCTCTTCAGCACTGATTCACTGGGGGGAATTCAATAATGCCGACATGATTTTTTTTTTCGTGTAGGCATCACACCGAGATAATTACATGGGTGTGAACATTTTGAGATTTAGTAAGCGCTGCTTAGGGGTGCACACACACACGCAAACATGGAAATGTCTGTGACATGCAAATGGCCTCATAAGCAGCTGAAACTTATGCAAATGAGGCAGGTAGAGTGATCCAACATGCAGAAAGACATCTATTTAGAACCCGTGTCAGTGTCCATACTGTATGCTGAAAAATTCCACGTACAGAAGTCTAGACAGAAAAAGGGGGTATAAAACTGTAGAAATCTGGACATAAATCCCCTGAAAATGTAAGACCACATATGCATATGAGCAAAACTATTAGTCCGTATGTCAGAAAGATTAAAGAGAATAAGTTAAATTAATATTTTTTTTAATAATCATTGCATGTTTGTGCTACCCACCACAGTGTGCAAACATGCTTAATAGAAAAAATAAAAATAAAATAGGAAAAAAAAATAATTTTGTAGTATGTGACAGAAATATGTGATAGGAGCTTGCTTGGGGTCCCTACAATGGTGCATAGCTGCTGTTGCTAAGATGATCCACAACTCCAACCCCCTCAGCCCCAACCCAAATATCTGCAGTGTCCATTGCCAACACCTTCAACAGTTTCTTTACAGAAACCATTCAGGCCCTTGCTAGCAAACTTAAACCCACTTGTCCTAACGCTGAAACCCCTAAACCCAGTGACATTCTCTCCTTCAGCTTCCAAAAAGTTCTGACTTCACTCATTAGAGCCCTAATTAAAAAACTCAAACCAACCACCCTTTCAACTGACCTCCTCCCTGCAGACTACCTGCAAAAAGCTGCTGATGTTATAGCATTCCCTGTCTCTATTTTGATAAGCAGAAACATAACTGAAGCCTCTATCTCCTCTGTCTGGAAAATATCACATGTCATACCGCTCCACAAAGGTGGCAGCTCCATTGAGCTGTCAAACTATAGACCAATAGCTATCCTTTCCCTCTGGCTAAAATTATGGAAAAGGGTATCCATAAACAACTCTTACACTACCTTATTCAATATAATCTTCTGGCCAACTCCCAGCATGGATTTAGACCACAGCACAGTACCACCACAGCCCTCCTCTCCTTTTCTAATGTCATAAATTCCAACTGTAACAACAACAAACTTTTGTCCTCTTTCTCGATCTTTCCAAGGCCTTCAACATGGTTAATCACCAGCTACTCTTACTTACCCTAAAGAAAATATCCCTAAACAACCATGCCATACAATGGCTTCAATCTTATCATAGTGGAAGACAGCAGGCTGTCCTTTGGCAGGACAAACTCTCCACCCTTCTCCCCATTACCCTTGGTATCCCTCAAGGCTCCATATTAGGTCCCCTTCTTTTCTCCCTGTTTATCAATGACCTCCACATTGTAATCCCAGAAGTAACCTGTATACAATATGCCAATGACTCCACCCTGATTTGCTCAGCCTCTACTCCTACAGATCTCCTTAGTTTAACCCAGAAAACCTTTAATAGAGTGGAAAACTGGATCTCTAATCAACAGCTGATATTAAACCCTAATAAAACAAAGCTATTGCTCTTTGCCTCTACTCGCAAATCCCCCTCAACCTTCGTTTACTATAACATCTAACAATGGGACCATAATCTCACCTGATATGTATACCAAACTCCTGGGTGTTATAATAGACAACAACCTCAAATATGATATGCACATAAACCAAACTGTTAAAACCGTTAATAAAAAACTTGGCTCCCTATACAAAAACAAACCTTTTCTCACCCCTCTAGTTAGGACTGCCATTGCCCATACCCATCTGCTTTAAACTCTACTCCATGCCTCACCAATACTCACTAACTTGAACAAAACTGATCTCAGCAGACTCTCTAGCTGCTACAATCAAATTGCCATGTTTGCCACAAGAACTCCCTACAGGACACACCATTGTCAAAACCTAAACCTCTTTAAGATGGCTAGAACTCCTCAGGCTAATTCAATATAATCAACTTACTGTAGCATTCAAGGTTATTAACCATCCATAAAAAAATGACCTCCCTTAAAAACATTATCCATACCTACAAAAACACTAGGCCACTTTGTTCCACTACAAAACTTTTGGTTCAATCTGTCTATCTGGAGAATCTTTGTTTGGAAATTCAGTAGGCAAAACCTGGAATTCGCTCCCATCTGACCTTAGTCTGAACCCCTCCCTTAATCAATTCAAAACAAATCTAACCCAGTATTTTAAAACTCACTGGTTATGTCCTTGCTCTAACCCTGACTAAAGCCTAATCTACTTCCATATCGCTGCAATATTTTATTCACAGTGACTTACCTCTCACACTAAAAGGTTTGAAAACAGAAACTGTAACATCTCTGCAGATACTCTGTATATAGCTGCACTTATAGGTTTCATAAGAGAAACTGTAACATATTTGTATATATTACTGAATATAAACTGTATTCTTCATAGGCTTGAAATGTGAGACTGTAACTTGTATGTTAATACAATATGTTTGTGCATATACTGTAACTTGCTTGTCTTTATCTGTTTGTAAGTTTGGAGCTTTTCTCCGTGGGCCTCCGCTGAAAATGGACATGTATCCATTCGGACTATCCCGGTCAACAAATGTAAAATAAAAATAAAATTAATAAATAAATGATAGGGCTATGAAGCATGTAGTTTCTAGGCTGTCAGCATGGATAAGTATGTAAATGAGGTGGGGTTATCAAATAGCAGAAAGGAGTAATCGTGTCTGCATATCCCCTTCATATAGGGTCTTACACCATGTTGATGTTTACACAGGATGTTCCTGACATCAGTGAGGGAGTGCCCCTTTTCTTCTAAGCTCTTTTAAGCTTAGGATGTTTGCTCTGTGTATCACTTGGCTGAGTGTGTTCTCAAAACTGGATGTATTTAATTAAAGATTTTAACATTTGTATAAGCTATGCTACACAGTGCAGCACTGTGAGTGGCATCATGCACTGAAATAGGGTCATTAATGATGTTAATTATATTGCAGGCAGGTTAAATGCATCATAATTAGTCAATTATGCTTTCTGGACCTACAGCAGAGCTGTATAAAGTATGCATCCACCCTACATTCTGATTTTTTTCCCAATACTCTGGACCATTGGAGTACAGACTTGGGAATTTTAACTGAGATAATGCAGGGGACTCCTACAGGTCTGCTATAACTGTACGTACTAGATGCTGAAGTCAGTGCTGCTTCTGCTGCTGACAACAGGCCTACGCAGAGAAGGAGAAGAGTGTTCAGGCCCAGGGTAACCTTCCAGGAGTTACATGAGCTGGAGATTGTAGAGCACTACAGGGTGGACAGGGACATGCTACAAGAACTCACTGAGCTCTGCTGCCCTCAACTCTGACCTGGAGCCAACAGAGGGAAACCCATCCCAGTGGAAACAAAGATATGTGTAGCCTTAGGATACTAGCTACACATTCTTTCCAAAGAACAACTGGGGACATGATGGGTGTCTCACAGGCATCTGCATCCAGGATACTCCACCAGCTCCTGGATGCCATGCTACCACATTCCAGTGAACACATATCTTTTCCCCTCATTGCTAAGGTGAGGACCAGAACTATGCAACACTTCTATGATGTAGCACACTACCCTGAAGTACTGTGTGCCATAGCTTGTACTCATGAACACATTAAGGCACCACCTGGTGAAGAGAGTAGAATCTACATCAACCGCAAGGGGTTCCACTCCATCAACTGTCAGGTTGTGTGCAATGCCCAGGGCATTATCATAAATGTGTGTGCTGGCAGCCCTGGCAGTTATCACTACTGCCATATCTGGCACACATCACAGCTGTACAGATGTTTTCTGGGGGGACATCCCACACAGCCATTTACTGGAGGATGCTGGCTATGCCCTGGAACTGTGGATGATGACAATCATCAGAAATGCACACACACCCAAGGAAGAATGCCATAATGAGGCACACGCACAAACTAGAAACATCATAGAGCATGTGTTTGGGCTTCTGAAGTCACAGTTGTGATGTGCCAATATATCTGGTGGACCCCTGCAGAACTCTCCAGCCACATGTGCACAGATGTTCATAGTATGTGCTATGCTACATAATCTAATCCTGTGGAACAGCTGCAGCAGGCTGAGCAAAGGGAAGGGATACACAGCATGCCAACAGTGCCTAGGTTACCATAGCTTTAGTCACAAGTGCACTCAGAGGAGGAACTCCCTGCTGATGTCTCAGTAGGCAGATGTAGGCATGCTCGGTACACTCTGGCTTTGGCTGAGACAATGCAGAGCACATGCACTGACAATGTAGGGACCTAGGGACTGACACCTTACTCCTGCTCACATACATATATTAAACTTGATGCCAGGCAACCCACGCAACCTGTACCTATCCATGTACTGGCTGAGTACTGCTTGCATCAGACAGAGTCAGCCCTGAACTACAGTTCTGTGAACTGCTGCATTTGCAAGGTAAGTCTCTAACCGATACAGTACCTGTAAGGACTGCTATGATATGACATGGTATGTATTGATCTGCTACATGTAAGTAAATACAGTAGGCTATTTGGACAGAAGTAACATCCTTTAAAAGTCACTAGGCCTCATGCATGGAATATTCAATACATCAGTCAAGGGAGATGTTACATAGTGGGGTTACATGATATTCGGACTACTGTATATCCCAGCAGAACATGCAGTGTTGTTCCCCCACCCCCGACACAGCAGTGTTTCCATACAACTGCTGTAAGATAACTCATCAATGGTATATCAGCAGTTCAGGCAATCTCAGGGCAGTAACATAGAAAGTGATCATACACTGTCTGTCTCACTTAATGCATGAATAAAAAATGTACATATTGATGCTATTGATTGTGTGATGAATGACTAGTCTCTGTCTAGCAGCTTGTGTGGCTCAGTAGACTAGGAAAGTTAGCATGGGTGATGGTGTTGATGGTTCTAATCTGGAAGTATCTGCATCTTTTGGGTGTGAGGTAGTATTATGTTGTTTTCTACAGACTGTCAGTCTGTGTGTGGTGTAACATTATTAACCTCTGCCACATATTAAATACATCAGACAGCTGAAAAATGCTGTGGACAATTTGAGTGAAGTGCAGTACTGCAGCACAGGGACACATGTCATTATCTGTAACACACACAATTCCAGACTGGAGTACAGGTTGCTGTGGTCTGGAGTCATTTTATAAGTACTGACAATCGCACTGGGCATGCTCATACACTTAATAACACAGAGTGCAATTCTGTTGCCCCTTGCCCAAAATGAGCAATGTATAGATATGTCGGTACACATACATACATACATATATGTATACATATCTGTCTGTCACTATCTTTCTCTACCATAGATAGTATATCTTTCTCTATGTATATACAAATAGAGGTATTTTTATATATATATATATATATATATATATATATATATATATATACATATATATATATCTATATATATATATATATATATATATATATACACCTATATAACTACAGTATATATAAAAACATACATCTTGGGTCTCTTCTCATATATCTATGAAAACACATAATATATATATATATAATGTTTGCAGATGACATTGTGATCTGTAGTGAGAGTAGGGAACAGGTGGAGGAGACCCTGGAGAGATGGAGATATACTCTAGAGAAAAGAGGAATGAAGGTCAGCAGGACTAAGACAGAATATATGTGTGTGAATGAG